>NC_084616.1:44347514-44487514 GCF_033978795.1 Nerophis ophidion | reverse complement strand
CAAATGTGAAAAGTCATAATAGACAATACGTGATTTCCCTTTTTCTGTCTGTTATTACCACAGCCAAATATTTGCCAATTTACTTATTGTCTTTGGTTTGTCATCGACCTTTCTTCCAACCTCTAAATTTCTAATAAACTTTTAAAAAGTTGTGACATGATCAAAGTAACAATTTAATACATTTTCGTGCAATCTAAAAAGTGATATAGGGATTTATTATCAACAAATGTATTGTCACTATAGGTGGTTACCTTGCATTGGGGCAAACATTGTGTAGTGTCTTAGCACGTACCGCGTTCTTATTTGTCAACCAAAAAAATCTGCATTTCTTGCTTTTGTGGAAGACCGCACTCCACTTAAGTGTCATCATGTTTTTATTTATATAAAATGTCCTCTGCCTTAAAGTCTACTGACTGTTGCTTAGGGTTGATACTGTATGTGCGCAAATTAATTTCTGTGCAAACTGACATTTTCTCACCATGAAATGGGGATAAAATTCGTTGTAAAAGAAGCATTTTTGTCATTTAAAAAAACAAAAAAACATTTACTTTTTGATTAAGTGTTGTTAAAATTGAAGGTCTCTTGTAAATACACTTTAATTTTTGTTATCTTTTCAGAAATTGAGTAACACTTTGATAAACTCTTCTGGGTAAAACCCTCATTGAATTCCTAAGAAAAAAACATACACGTTAATAAAGCAAGTTGTTATCTCCCTGAAACACAGCTTACTTGAAAACAGATTGTCAAAAGAGAATAGATCTTTAATTGGATTTATCGCAAAAAAAGACTTGAGAAGTATCTGTGACTGATTAATGTTTATGGTATTCAAGTCTTATCGATTTAGCTTCCCTTGGCAGCCTGCCATTTTGCTTAAAGAGCTATTTTTAGAGTCCAATTTAAACACGGCCACCTTGTTCATTTGCAGAGTTGCAACTCATCATCTGGTCGGTTCACTCTGTGCTGCATTCGATTATAGCAGATGCTTAATAGGCCATTATCTTGCTGCTTTTACATCATAGTTCATTTTCTCTCAGAGAACACCAGTGGTTGACCGTGTTTTTATACGTCGCTCTGCAGATACAGTGTGCCTTATAAAGTCCAAGGATTGCCTGTTGGTCTTCTTCAACACATTCCTATACAACTCTGTCTCCATTGACCAGTGGAGGGTGATGAGGCTGGCAGGGAGCTTCCAGTTTGTCCTTCTGCTGGTCCTCAGCTCCAAGGCCACAGGCCTCAATATCCCCCTTGAAGGTACAGTAGACCTGTCATTGGAGTGGTCCTAATTAACTTTCCGTCAAGAGACGCTTTACATGGTGTTGTCTTTTTTGACAGTGGAGCAACTTCCTACTATAATATCTCACACATCTGGGCCTGTTATTGCACTTCCTTACGACAACGACAACATCACCATCCAATGTGAAGCAAGAGGCAACCCTCCTCCAGAGTAAGTGATACTAAGATTGTATTAGAAAACGGTCACCGGCTGTATTAAACCTACCTTTTGTTTCGCTCAAACAGATACAGATGGACAAAAGATGACCTTGATTTTATTCCCCCCAAACCTACGACAATCAAACGTGCCCAACTTGACACAGATGGTACTTTTGTACTACAAAACAAAAGCCTTGGTCGGTTTCAGGGTAAATATCGATGCTATGCTTCCAATAAGCTGGGAACCGCCATGACAGAGGCCATTGAACTGATAGTACCTAGTAAGTTATATTCACTGTAAGTTTCAAAGTTATATGCCTAACTCGTTTTACAGTAGAAATGTATGTTATTCCAGTGTGTCATGCAGCACTTTTTTTTGGTCATTTGGTTAGTTATGCCAAAATTCCCAAAAGAGAAGATGGAACCCATTATCATCCAGGAAGGGGAACCCTTTGTCCTCAAGTGTAACCCTCCAGAGGGATTTTCTCCAAGAAAGATCCACTGGATGTCTATCGGTAAGACAAGAAACATGCCTGTCTTTGTTTTGTTACATGGAACTGAGTATTGATTGTTGGTTTTCGCTTCAATGTTTTTGTCCCTGGTGTCACTGCCCAAAACGATGAAAACCAAGTATGTTTGATGTATTGTCTAAAATGATGCCTTGAAAAGATGAAGCATTGAGAGTCAGGAGGATTAGCAACTTATTATTAGGTGCTTATCAATATGTTTGACCATACATAAATAGATGACATGTGCAAAAAGTATATATATAAAATCCTTATAGCGTACTGATAATAAAAAGCCCAAATTCAGCACCTTATAAATCAATCCAAATGTCAGAAATATTGTAAATTGTTGGTTGGGACTATAGTCAGCAAATTAAACTTCCTGAGCCTTTAATTGGCTGCGATGAGGTGGTGACTTGTCAAGGGTATAACCCGCCTTCCGCCCGATTGTAGCTGAGATAGGCACCAGCGCCCCCACTACCCTAAGCGGTAGAAAAGGATGGATGGATGGAGCCTTTAATTGGTGTTTAGTATGAATTCAACTGCTAAAATAATTAACTATTATTATAAAATGTATTGAGATGCATTTGTGGCAGCACGTTGGAGGAGGGTTTAGTGCGTCTGCCTCACAATACGAAGGTCCTGGGTTCGATCTTGCGCTCGGGAACTTTCTGTGTGGAGTTTGCATGTTCTCCCCGTGACTGCGTGGGTTCCCTCCGGGTACTCTGGCGTCCTCCCATCTCCAAAGACATGCAACTGGGGATAGGTTGATTGGCAACACTAAATGGTCCCTAGTGTGTGAATGTGAGTGTGAATGTTGTCTATCTGTGTTGGCCCTGCGATGAGGTGGCAACTCGTCCAGGGTGTACGCCACATTCCGCCCGATTGTAGCTGAGATAGGCTCCAGCACCCCCCGCAACCGCGAAGGAAATAAGCAGCAGAAAATGGATGGATGGGTCGAGATGTATTTGTGTCTCTGTGTGTTTCCACTGCATTTTATCAGTGGTGTGCTGTCTGGACCAGCAAGGCCTTCTCTGCTGGCCTAACATAACCAGAAATAATTATCGTAATCAAAGATAAAATAATTGTTTTATTTACTTTCCCTATATATCCAAAATGATTCATATTCCCTGCATGCCATATTATGCTCGTTCCAGTGCTGTTGTTTTTAGTTTTAGTTTGTATCCAATCAAAATTCAGCAAACTTATGTTGCCATGCTGTACCAAATCTGCCAGAGGCCTTCAGATTCAGCAATCCAGGCGTCCGTGCACTGTAAGCAAACAGGGACATACAGTTGATAGACAGTTGCGATAGCCAATCAAATCACCAGTTGTTGTCAGTAAGGCCTTCTAGATGGCCTCACGTTGAAGCTGACGTTAACACGTCCTGTGATTGGATACTCACTGGGACCGTTACCGGGTGAATTTGAGAACACATAGAGTTGAGAGACAGTTGCGATAGCCAATCAGATTGCACGTTGTTGACAGTAGCTGTTCATCCATCCATCCATTTTCTACCGCGTATTCCCTTTCGGGGTCGCGGGGGGCGCTGGCGCCTATCTCAGCCACAATCGGGCGTGAACTCTTGTTGTTAAAGTGTGTCACGCTTATCATTTAATCAGCATTGTTACATGTGTATTTGTCGGCATTATGTGGTCAGGGCAGTTGATATATCTTTGAAGAACGTGTACTTTGAATCAAACTTTAATGACCGGAAGTTGCATAAGCCAAGCAGAAGAGAAATGTACGGTATACGTTTTAATTGCTGATGCGTTTTAATTGATTTTTAAATGCGCCAGAAAATAACCAGTTTTGTACAATGTTGATGTGATTCATTAGACAGTAGCAGTGTTAATTTTGACAGCAAAATTTAATTTAGTTTTAGTCAAAGTCTTTTGACTAAAATGTAATTTAGTTTTAGTCATAATTTAGTTATTTAAATTTATTTTAGTTTTAGTCTAGTTTTAGTTGACGAAATATCATAAGATTATAGTCGACGGAAACTATAGTAGATTTAGCCGACTAAAGGGTAATATGTAAACTTTCCCTTCAATTTCTGAAAGTCAAAGCAAAACAGCGGAAAAATCACAGATACAAGTCGTATTTTGATGAAAATCATGTCTCAAATTTAGTATTTCACGAGTAAGCCGTGTAATAAAAGGTATAACGTCGAGTGAGTTGTATGTTGTGGAAAATGCTTACCTGTGTGTGGATTTCGGGGTGATTTTGACTGTAAATGTCGCTTCAAGTTTGTTGTGTTTTTCCCCGTAATCCTCGCGCTGCATTTCTTACACTGCGTCTTCAATCAATCAATCAATGTTTACTTATATAGCCCTAAATCACTAGTGTCTCAAAGGGCTGCACAAACCACTACGACATCCTCGGTAGGCCCACATAAGGGCAAGGAAAACTCACACCATGTGGGACATCGGTGACAATAATGACCCAGTGGGACGTCGGTGACAATGATGACTATGAGAACATGATACTGTGATACTGATGATACTGATGACTATGAGAACATATGAGAACATGATACTGTGAAAGATCAATCCATAATGGATCCAACACAGTCGCGAGAGTCCAGTCCAAAGCGGATCCAACACAGCAGCGAGAGTCCCGTTCACAGCGGAGCCAGCAGGAAACCATCCCAAGCGGAGGCTGATCAGCAGCGCAGAGATGTCCCCAGCCGATACACAGGCGAGCAGTACATGGCCACCGGATCGGACCGGACTCCCTCCACAAAGGAGAGTGGGACATAGAAGAAAAATAAAAGAAAAAATCTTGTTATCGTTGACGTCAAATATAAAATGTCTCCTTATGTCCTCTCTCCTCTTCCTCCCCGGCGTTGACATGTTGTCTTCTGCAGCGCATTCCCGGGTCAGTCTCAAACACAAACTACGTTTACGTAACTTCCTTACCACGTCGCTCTGATTGGTTCTCTTCCCAACTCCTCCTGCCTCTTCCTAACAAAATTAGTTCCGATTGGATCTCGTCTCTGGCAGACATTTTCATCTCGTTTTTATTCGTTGACGAATATGTCAATACACCTCGTCATCGTCTTAGTCCACGTAAATTATTTTTTATTTAGTTATTGTCTCGTTTTAGTCAGAAAAAAAAAGGTTGTTGACAACAACTATGACGAAAATTTTTCGTCAACAAATTTAACACTGGACAGTAGGGTGTAAATGCCTTCCTGTACAGTATTTCTCCAGCAATGAGCATGTTGTGACATCAAAGATGGTATTTTGAGAGGTGATCATTAAAGTCAGACATCACTAAAGGCCTACGTGGGAAACGCACATCCCGCAGTTTTTACAGTTTATAAAAATCAGGCTGATGATGTATGAATGAGTGGTACAGTATTCCACATTGATATGTAAATAAACAGTATTACGTAATGTTTCTTTCACTAAAGTGTATGTAAATACAATACGAAACGACATGATTTAAAAACAAAGTATACCGAAATTACATTTAAAAAAGTCAGGCTTTGGTTCACAGTAACAGTCACATTCCTCCCCTCAGAAAATTATAAATTCATGAGTTTCAGGCGAGTCCTTAGGTCCATTCTAACATTAAATAACAAGATATAAAGAATAAATGTAAATGTTTATGTTTAGCCTGTTAGCATTAGCATCATGTTCACTCAGGCTGAGGTTAATAACTACACCATTGGCGTGTCAATGACTATTTTTTAGAGCACGCAATAGAGTAAATAGTTTGTATTTGATGCAATTTACCATCATTCCACTCAATTATTGCCTCTTCTTTTTCACCTTTATCATTGAACAAGAACGTCACAAAGTCCCAGGAGTACATGAGGTTGCCGTTTCAAGGTCTGGCTCAATGCTGAATACTAGTTTAAAATGAGTAAGATGAGTAAAAACACTGCAAGATTGTTCCACTAATAAGCATTTTTCAGTGCACAGAAGATATCCCCCAAGTCAAGTCAAATTAGTTCCTGTGAAACTATATTAGCCTGGGTAGTTATTGGTAGAAATACAGGGGGTATTTCATAAACGAGGGTAAACCTAAAATTCAGAGTAAAAGTTGACCCCCTTTCTTTTTCCTAATAGTCTTCTTGAAAGGGATGACAGAAAGTCAGCCCTCAAATGCAGCGCTGACTTTACATTTTCCTTTGTATTTAACCGGAATGAATGAGAATAAGTGCATAATTCTCCCAAGTGCCATACAATATAACTCAGTGCTCAACGTGTTATATGAGTTTGCTTTGTGTATTGACTTAACCACTGACTTAAGGCTATGGCTTAAATGAGACTGTAATTGAAGCTTCACTGACCCGAGACGTAAATGATGGGTCTATGCAAACCAGCACACTCACTGGTTCCATTCAAGTACACTTGCCATTGAAGTCAAGTCGGTGTATTTGGGACCACATTGTACAGTCTTTTTTAACATTAATAAACACTGATACTATGTCAAGATATTTAAAATCAGTCTTAGTTAAAAAATAACAGATGCATTTAAGTCACTGGAGTAAATGTAAATGTGAAAGTTCAATCACACTTTTCTAGCTAACATAGTTTAAATAATTAACTAAATATACCCAAATTTTGCTCAAATGTTTTCACGCAAGTTATAAATATAACGGTGAATGTAAATTTTAACTCTTAATGTTACCTTTCCTGCGCGCGCTCTGAGGTCCGAGAGCCAGCTCCAGCTCGTGGTGCCCGAGACCTGACTTAAGACCAGGGGAGACAGGGCCTTCTCTGTGGTCGGCCCTAAGCTCTGAACACTCTGCTCCTCCATGTTCGAACTGCTCCGACAGTGGAGTGTTTTACGTCTCGTCTTAAGACCCACTTTTATTCTTTGGCTTTTAACACTACGTGAGCTGTGTGGTCCTCTATTGTCCTCTGTGTTTTTAAAATTTCCATTTCTATTTATTGTTTTAATTGGTTTTACCCTTTTAAATCGTTTTTAATCATATTTATTTTTATATTAGTTTTATATTTATTTATTTTTTGTTTTTTATTCGGTAATTGGTGGAGCTAAGAATAATATTTGAATATTGTTTTTAATATTGTTGTGCAGCACTTTGGAAACATTTTTGTTGTTTAAATGTGCTATATAAATAAAGTGGATTGGATTGAATTGTATTAATGTTGAAATTTAATGTTTAAAGGGGAACATTATCAGAATTTCAAAAGGGTTAAAAACAATAAAAATCAGTTCCCAGTGGCTTGTTTTATTTTTCAAAGTTTTTTTCTAAATTTTACACATCCCGGAATATACCTAAAAAAAGCTTTAAAGTTTTTGATTTTCGCTATTTGCGATGCGACTGTCCATTTCCCTGTGACGTCATACAGGGCTGCCAATACAAACAACATGGCGGTTACCACAGCAAGATATAGCGACATTAGCTCGGATTCAGACTCGGATTTCAGCGGCTTAAGCGATTCAACAGATTACGCATGTATTGAAACAGATGGTCGGAGTATGGAGGCAGATAGCGAAAACGAAATTGAAGAAGAAATTGAAGCTACTGAGCGAATAGCTATTGACGCTATTCAGCCATAGCATGGGTGTACCTAATGAAGTGGCCCATAGCATGGCTGCCTTATTAGCATCGCCGCTAAAATGTGCAGACCAAACGATCAGGACTTTCGCATCTTGTGACATTGGAGCAACTTAAATCTGTCGATTGGTGTTTGTTTCGCATTAAATGTGGGTATCTAGTTTCAAATATACATACAGCTAGCGTAAATAGCATGTTAGCATCGATTAGCCTAGCATGTTAGCATCAATTAGCTGGCAGTCATGCTGCGACCAAATATGTCTGATTAGCACATAAGTCAACAACATCAACAAAACTCACCTTTGTGATTTCGTTGACTTAATCGTTGCAAATGCATCTGCAGGTTATCCATACATTTCTGTGCCATGTCTGTCTTAGCATCGCCGGTAAAATTTGCAGACACTCTGGCAAATTCAATGGGGGTCTGGCGGCAGATTTCTTGCCAGTGGTGCAACTTGAATCCCTCCCTGTTAGTGTTGTTACACCCTCCAACAACACACCGACGAGGCATGATGTCTCCAAGGTTCCAAAAAATAGTCGAAAAAACGTAAAATAACAGAGCTGAGACCCGGTGTTTGTAATGTGAAAATGAAAATGGCGGGTGTATTACCTCGGTGATGTCACGTTCTGACGTCATCGCTACAAGACCGATAAACAGAAAGGCGTTTAATTTGCCAAAATTCACCCATTTAGAGTTCGGAAATCGGTTAAAAAAATACATGGTCTTTTCTCTGCAACATCAAGGTATATATTGACGCTTGCATAGGTTTGGTGATAATGTTCCCCTTTAATGTAAATTTAAATGCTAAATCTAAATGTCTCGCCAAATGTGTAAAGGCTAAATATTTGGAAATATGCAAATATCCTGCCGTTCCCACACTTCTCATCGCACGTGCTCTAGCATTTTAATGCAGATGTGCAGTGAAAACAAGGCCATCCAATAGTGGTGAAAGCTTTACTTCTGGGTCAGGCATCATAGATGTGGCCTAAGAAAACAACACTTTTAATATTCTTGGTTTTTAACTTTTTCATGTAATTATGTAGCACACAATGCACGCACACACACACGTTTAGAGCTAAACATTTCAATGACCTGCACCATCATCAGTAGAGATGTCTGATAATATCGGACTGACGATATTATCAGCCGATGAATGCTTTAAAATGTAATATCGGAAATTATCGGTTTTTAAATTATCGGATTCGGTTTCAATAGCTAGAACAAGCATGCATGTCTAGAAAAAGGCTTTTTGAAAAAGATGGCTTTTTAAGCCTTTTTCTACATTACACCCCCCCACTACAACCCCCCACCCCCTGCACCCCCTCCGTGCGTTGGTTGAGGTTGGCGGGGTTGGGGGGGGGGGGTTTGGTTGTAGCGGGGGTGTATAATATTGCCCGTAAAATTTGGGGTGCATGGGATTCTGGGTATTTGTTCTGTTGTGTTTATGTTGTGTTACAGAGCGGATGTTCCCCGAAATGTGTTTTTCATTCTTGGTTTATGTGGTTTCACAGTGTGGCGCATATTAGTAAGAGTGTTAAAGTTGTTTATATCACAACCCTCAGTGTAACCTGTATGGCTGTTGAGTAAGAATGCCTTGCAGTCGCTTATGTGTGTCTGCAGAAGCCATGCAACATGTGAATGGGCTGGTAAGCTGTTTGTTATAGTTGTAGAGGGCGCTAAATGCATTGTCATCATAGCACGCCCTTATTACTGTTGTGTGGGTGAAAACCAGCAGACAGTCAAGAGAAAGGTTGCTCTGAAACTCGGTAGTCTCCCGGAAAAATTGAGATGGTTGGCAAATGTGATGTTGTCAAGCAACATTCAAATAAAACTCGCACTAATATTAACTTTTCATTTTATGGTGGGGGTCGTGTGTCTGAGACCCTTGGTTAATACACAGCACAAAGGAAAAAAAAAACTTTGTACGCTGTGTTATTTCATTTTAAATTTCAAAAGAGTCTTGTGGCTCCCATAGTTTTCTTTATTTTGTGAAACGGGGCAAAATTGCTCTTTGAGTGGTAAAGGTTGGCGACCCCTGCTGTAGAAGATGGTACATATGTACAAATTAAACCACATGATGTTAGTACATCAATCGAGGAAAATGATCAAACTACATACATGGCATACTGTAATTTGATTTTGATATTTTTTTATCTTGATTGATTGAAAATGAACACCATTGACTTGACTGATGAACATTATCACATCATTCATTCAGAAAATATAAATAACGACAAATAAAGATAGAATACTATCAACCGCAAAATTTAAGTGTGAAAAAACAACAACATTATGATTTGTACATTTTCAGAATGTGCTTCTTCTATTTTTAAACACAGAAAGCCATCTGAAGGTGTCTTTATTTTGAAGTTATCGTGCAGGGATTATACTAGTCCGGCCCACTTGGGAGTAGATTTTTCTCCATGTGGCCCCCGATTCAAAATTAGTTTGACACCCCTGGTTTATTGCATCCAGCGGGGCATCACAACGAAATTATGCATAATAATGTGTTAATTCCACGACCTTATATATTGGTATCGGTTGATATCGGAATCGGTAATTAAGAGTTGGACAATATTGGAATATCGGATATCAGCAAAAAAGCAATTATCAGAAAGCTGTAGTTATCAGCATTAAGCTGTCATTATTCAGCTGTTAATGTTTTGGTCCTTCTACAATACGGGTGGTCAGATGTGTGGGCGGGTCTGTGCATGGGGTGTGGGGATCGTGGCATACTGGCAAATGTTCTAGATATTTAGATTTAACATTTAAATTTAGCATTTATGTAGATTTAACATTTAGATGTAGATTTAACATTTACATTTAGCATTTAGATTTAGTATTTGGATGTATAATTGACGCAAAGATCTAGCATTTAGCTTTAGTATTTAGATTTGATATGCACATTTAGCATTTATATTTCACATTTAGATTTAGATTCAAAATACAAATTTCCTGGGTTCGATTCTGGGCTCGGGAACTTTCTGTGTGAAGTTTGCATGTTCTCCCCGTGACTGCGTGGGTTCCCTCCGGGTACTCCGGCTTCTCCCCACCTCCAAAGACATGCACCCGGGGATAGGTTGATTGGCAACACTAAATTGGCCCTAGTGTGTGAATGTGAGTGTGAATGTTGTCTGTCTATCTGTGTAGGCCTTGTGATGAGGTAGGGACTTGTCCAGGGCGTACCCCGCCTTCTGCCCGAATGCAGCTGAGACAAGCTCAGGCACACCCCCGCAACCCCAAAAGGGACAAGCGGTATAAAATGAATGGATGGATTTAGCATTTAGATTTAACATTTATATTTATTTATATTCATATTTAACATTTAGATGTAACATTTAGACCAAAGGCCTACTGAAATGAGATTTTCTTATTTAAACGGGGATAGCAGGTCCATTCTATGTGTCATACTTGATCATTTCGCGATATTGCCATATTTTTGCTGAAAGGATTTAGTCGAGAACATCCACGATAAAGTTTGCAACTTTCGGTGGTAAGAGAAAAGCCCTGCCTCTCCCGGAAGTCGCAGACGATGACGTCACATGTTGATGGCTCCTCACATATTCACATTGATTCTAATGGGAGCCTCCAACAAAAAGTGCTATTCGGACCGAGAAAACGACAATTTCCCCATTAATTTGAGCGAGGATGAAAGATTTGTGTTTGAGGATATTGATAACAACGGACTAGAAAAAAACAAACAAAAAAAAACACGGGATTGCATTGGGACGGATTCCGATGTTTTTAGACACATTTAGTAGGATAATTCTTGGAAATCCCTTATCTTTCTATTGTGTTGCTAGTGTTTTAGTGAGTTTAATATTACCTGATAGTCGTAGGTGTACGTTGACGCGCAGTGTCTCAGGGGAGTCGAAGGTAGCTATGGACGGCACAAGCACCGCTTTTCTCCGGTAAGAACTGACTTTTTAACCACAATTTTCGCACCGAAACCTGCTGGTTGACATTCCGTTGTGTTTCATGTTGGTTTGACCGTGCTCTGATCCATAGTAAATTTTCACCTCCAGGAATTTTAAACAAGGAATCACCGTGTGTTTGTGTGGCTAAAGGCTAAAGCTTCCAAACTCCATCTTTCTACTGTGACTTCTCCAATATCAATTGAACAAATTGCAAAAGATTCAGCAACGCAGATGTCCAAAATACTGTGTAATTATGCCGTTAAAGCAGACGACTTTTAGCTGTGTGTGTGCGTAGCGTTCATACTTCCTAAAACCCGTGATGTCTTGTGTAAACGTCATCATTACACAACGTTTTCAAGACGACACTCCTGGGAAATTTAAAATAGTAATTTAGTAAACTAAAAAGGCCGTATTGGCATGTGTTGCAATGTTAATATTTCATCATTGACTGCGTGGTGGGTAGTAGTGGGTTTCAGTAGGCCTTTAAGATCTAACATACAGGTATATTGAACATTTACATTTAACATTGAAGGTGTAGATTCAACATTTAGATTTAGCACTCCGATTTAACATTTAGTTTTTGCATTTCCTTTTAATTTCCACCTGAAATGTGAAGATAATTAGCTGCATTTGAGAAAAGTGAGCTAAATACTTAAATTATATCAGCTAGAAAAGTGTGATTGAATGTCTTTTCCGTCACACCATAGTGGAGACTTCATTAGATACACCCTAATGCTGGTCCGTCTTGTTTTAAAATCCGTACCTTTGTCAAGTGAATAAATACTGATAATAGTTTTGATTGACAGTTTTGGCAGGTTTCTTTTTCAAAGGCACACAACCTACTAGACATCTCAATAGAGTTGGCACACACACTTAACATTTCTTTACTTTTGTTTTCAGTCTAGAGCTTACTCTTCTAAAGTTTTGCTTCTTTGTGCTCCCTGTTCTTTTATTGCTTCCTCCGTCTCGTCTTTCCATGACACCTGCTCCCGCTGTTCCCAAGTATGAACGTGCTTAGTGACAAAATCCTTCATGTGGGTCCACAGTAGTCCTTGTTGGGACTCGAGCATGTTCCACTTCCCATGTAAGACAGTTCTAAGTTCTTGCGCGTGGCACATTAGGGAAACTGAGGTGTCTGCCCTTATGGGTCATGCTGGTCAAAATGTCAAAACAAGTCCCGTTATATTGGATGCAAGTCTTTGTGGGAACCATGGCCCGGATGACTGAAGACCTGCACATATTTACTGTTGAAATTAAACCAACAAAGTCCCACCGAAAGTGTTGAAGGTCACAAAAGTACAAATGCTGGTTTTAACCTCACAAATACAGATTTATTGGGATTACATTATATGTGTCATGGTGTTGCTTGAAAAAGTCCAATTTGTTGGAAATGTAATCGCTGAAAAAAATGGTTTGTGAAAATGGTCTTAGGCCCCGTTTACACTAAGCGTCAAGGGAAGACGACGGAAAAGGGTGAATGCTTTTGGACTGCATCAGTTATTGTCCGCCATGTATGTCACAGACTCAACGTCTAGGTCCAGAGTATATAAACTCAACAAAAACAAATGGACAATGAAGGTGAAAGTAAAAGAGTGAGGATTGTCCTGACCAGATATCTAGATCCCCAGTTTGATGTAAAATGTTCTTCATCACAATGTCTATGTGCCTAATGAAGATTTGTTTATTTTATGATGTCTCAGGTGTGATTCCCTACAATAGGGCCCTAAAGGAACAGATTGCAGTTATTTGAAATACCACAACACAAGATACTATTCATATAAGTTACATTTAAGAACACGAAGCAACACTGGATGTGATTATGACGTGCCAAATTCGGGAGATTGGGGGGGAGGGGTATATTCATAGCTAGAATTCACTGAAATTCAAGTAAGCATGTGCTAATTATCTTAAAACCTCTTCTCACTCCGGCACTTACCAAAGGCATGCAGTAAAAATGTGAGTGTGATGTAAGCTTGGACCTTAAATCCTACTGAATAGCTCTTAATCTTCTTCCCCTTATGCGATTTCAAATTAACGGTATTGAAATCAGCCTCCTCCATTTTGAAAAGGATTAGATAGTAATTTATTTATTCCTTCAGGAGAGTTCCTTCAGGAAATTATGACAGGAAAAGTGTCACTCGTGAAGTCACGAGTTTGACCAGGCGGTAATACTAAGCATGCGCTAATTATTTTGCGAAGCCAGTTTGACCCGGCAGTAATTCAAGGCAGGCAATTCAAGGAAATACAGTATAAACACACATAAGACTCCTCTCTACTCAGTGTTGTATTTGAAAGTGCAATATTTTGCAGCCAGTAGCACAGCCTTTGAAGGAGCATAGGTATGGGCAGCATCTGTGAAATTTAACTTGCAGGAAAGGAGTGAGTTCAGGGTTGAATTGTCCATCCTCGTTCTATTCTCTGTCACTATTTTTTTTGGGATATTACTAGTTGCCGTAGGTTTTCGGGAGAGGCACTGAAATTCGTAAGTCTCCTCGAAACTTGGGGAGGGTTGGCAAGTATGTGCGTATTGCATACTTGCCAACCCTCCCAGATTTTCCGGGAGACTCCCGAAATTCAGCACCTTTCCCGAAAACCTCCCGGGACAAATTTTCTCCTGAAAATCTCCCGAAATTCAGGCAGCGCTGGAGGACATGCCCCCTCCAACTCCATGCGGACTCGAGTGACGTGTCGACAGCCTGTTTTTATGTCCGCTTTCCCACAATATAAACAGAGTGCCTGCCCAATGACGTTATAACTGTAGAATGATCGAGGGCAAGTTCTTGATTTCTTATGTGGGTTTATTGTTAGGCAGTCTCATTAACGTCCTCCCAGCGCGGCAACAACACACAACAAAAGCAGTCACGTTTTCGTCTACTATAAAGCAGTTTGTCTGCCATAAACAGCAATGTTGTGACACTCTTAAACAGGACAATACTGCCATCTACTGTACATGCCTATGTGACAATAACATCTACGGCTTTTAGAGGAGTGGTTCTCAACGTTTTTGCAGAGATATACTCCCTGTGAACATTTTTTTAATTCAAGTACCCCTTAATCAGAGCAAAGCATTTTTGGTTGACAAGAAAAAGATAAAGAAGTCAAATACAGCACTATGTCATCAGTTTCTGATTTATTAAATTGTATAACAGTGCAAAATATTGCTCATTAGTAGTGGTCTTTCTTGAACTATTTGGGAAAAAAGATATAAAAATAACTAAAAACTTGTTGAAAAATAAACAAGTGATTCAATTATAAAAAAAGATTTCTACACATACTGCAATGAGATGGCGACTTGTCCAGGGTGTACCCCGCCTACCGCCCGATTGTAGCTGAGATAGGCACCAGAGCCCCCAGCGACCCCAAAGGGAATAAGCGGTAGAAAATTGAAAGGTTGAATAGCTGTAAATATACTCCTCCCCTCTTAACCACGCCCCCAACAATGCCCCGCCCCAACCACGCCCCTCGCCCAACCCCCGAAATCGGAGGTCTCAAGGTTGGCAAGTGTGGCGTATTAAGTCGCGGTGGCGGACAGAAGGAAGGAGGAGGTCTTAACAGGGCATTGTTGTGTGTTGACACGGATGAGGTTCCGTATGATAACCTTATCCTTATGATAACCTTATCCGTGTCCACACACAATAATGTTATCGTTTAAGACCGCCCCCCCTTTCGTCCGCCGGTGCAACGCGACCGAGTACGCATGCGCGGAAAATGCACACGTCATAGTCACATCCAGTGTTGCTTTGTGTGTAAGTTCTTAAATGTAACTTATCTGAACAATATCCAGTATTGTGGTATTTCAATTAACTGGAATCCAGTGCACTGTGTGGCCCTATTATAGTGAATCACACCTTAATTGAATCTTTATTAAACACATAAACAATGTGAGAAAGAACATTTTACAAACCCCGTTTCCATATGAGTTAGGAAATTGTGTTATATGTAAATACAAACGGAATACATCCATCCATTTTCTACCGCTTATTCCCTTTTGGGGTTGCGGGGGGCGCTGGCGCCTATCTCATCTACAATCGGGCGGAAGGCGGGTACACCCTGGACAAGTCGCCACCTCATCGCATGATTTGCAAATCATTTTCAACCCATATTCAGTTGAATGCACTACAAAGACAAGATATTTGATGTTCAAACTCATAAACTTTATTTTTTTTGCAAATAATAATTAACTTAGAATTTCATGGCTGCAACACGTGCCAAAGTAGTTGGGAAAGGGCATGTTCACCACTGTGTTACATCACCTTTTATTTTAACAACACTCAATAAACCTTTGGGAACTGAGGAGGGATATTTTTGAAGCGTTTCAGGTGGAATTATTTCCCATTCTTGCTTGATGTACAGCTTAAGTTGTTCAACAGTCCGGGGTCTCCGTTGTGGTATTTTAGGCTTCATAATGCGCCACACCAGTCCGGGGTCTCCGTTGTGGTATTTTAGGCTTCATAATGCACCACACATTCTCAACGGGAGACAGGTCTGGACTACAGGCAAGCCAGTCTAGTACCCGCATTCTTTTACTATGAAGTCACGCTGTTGTAACAAGTGACTTGGCATTGTCTTGCTGAAATAAGCATGGGCGTCCATGATAACGTTGCTTGGATGACAACATATGTTGCTCCAAAACCTGTATGTACCTTTCAGCATTAATGGTGCCTTCACAAATGTGTAAGTTACCCATGCCTTGGCCACTAGTACACCCCCATACCATCACAGATGCTGGCTTTTCAACGTTGCACCCAGAACAGTCCTGATGGTTCTTTTCCTCTTTGGTTCCAAAAAACAATTTGAAATGTGGACTTGTCAGACGACAGAACACTTTACCACTTTGCATCAGTCCATCTTAGCCGAGCTTGGGCCCAGCGAAGCCTGCAGCGTTTTTGGGTATCGTTGATAAATGGCTTTGGCTTTGCATAGTAGAGTTTTAACTTGCACTTACAGATGTAGCGATCAACTGTACTTACTGACAGTGGTTTCCTGAAGTGTTCCTGAGGTCATGTGGTGATATCCTTTACACTGATGTCGCTTTTTGATGCAGTACCGCCTGAGGGAACGAAGGTCCGTTATATTATCGCTTACATGCAGTGATTTCTCCAGATTCTCTGAACCTGTTGATGGTATTACGGACCATGGATGATGAAATTCCTAAATTCCTTGCAATAGCCCGTTGATAAATGTTGTTTTTAAACTGTTTGACGATTTGCTCACGCATTTGTTCACAAAGTGGTGACCCTCACCCCATCCTTGTTTGTGAATAACTGAGCTTTTGTACCCAATCATGACGCCCACCTGTTCCCAATTAGCCTGCACACCTGTGGGATGTTCCAAATAGGTGTTTGATGAGCATTCCTCAACTTTATCAGTATTTATTGCCACCTTTCCCAACTTCTTTGTCACGTGTTGCTGGCATCAAATTCTAAAGTTAATGATTATTTGCACAAAAAAAAATGTTATCAGTTTGAACATCAAATATGTTAACTTTGTAGCATATTCAACTGAATATGGGTTGAAAATGATTTGCAAATCATTGTATTCTGTTTATATTTACATCTAACACAATTGCCCAACTCATATTGAAATAGGGTTTGTACATCAATCAAACTAGGGATCTAGATATCTGGTGAGGACACTCCTCACTCTTTTCCCTTCACCTTCATTGTCCATTCGTTTTTGATGACTTTATATACTCTGGACCTAGACGTTGAGTCAGCGACATACATGGAAGACAATAACTGATACAGTCTGCTTTGCCAGTCCAAATGCATTTGCCGTTTTCCTCGACGGCCAGGTAATACAAACAACACGCTACCTTATTTATCACATCCACGGGAGCTCGCATTCTCATTGTCTCTCCTTCGACAAATGGAGGACGTTTTTCGCTAAATAGAAACACAGCTGACGCGGCTGGACAATGGAAAGTTCTCTTGCCGTCTGAGAAGTGTTGAAACAGAAGTAGCTGCAATCACTTTCTATTAAGGTATTCATGTGTGATGTTCACAAGTACATGTAAAAGAAGGACTCGCCATCCTATTTGTAGTGTTTACCTCAGAGTTACGAAACCGCTTTCTTACAAAGCTGGCTGTGGTGCGTTCTTTCTGATGTCACTTCCTGTGTGGGTGTGGTCTTTCTGACGTCACTTCCTCTCCGAATTCACTGTGTGTTCCACCCTTTTTTCTGGCGACTACTCCTCCCACATTTTTCAACCCACTTCAACCGTTCCAACGTCAAAACATTCCTCTTAATCAGGACACAAAACAAAGTTGTTTTGTGAACTGGAAAACTTCACGGTTTTCCCGAAATTCCAGGAATTTCATGGTAGCATTTCTCAAATCAACATGTTACTCTTTCAACATTTTTCGACCAATTTGAAAAATTCCAAAACCAACCATTTCAACTCATTTAGACCTTTCAATCTTTTTCACCATTTTTCAAAAAATACCCGCTTTTCCCAAAATCCACAAAATTTCAAAATTCCCATTGATATGAATGGAACATTCTTCAAAGTTCGACAACCCCCACATTTTTTACCCGATTCGAACCGTTCCAACTTCAAAAATTTCACCCTGTTCAGAAATTGTGTGCTCTATTTAAAAAATTCTAAAAAAAATTCCAGGATTTCAGTTCAACTTTAGCATTGGAGCATTCACATGCAATTCCTTCAGGAATTGCCTAATCTATTGTGAATGCTTCCTTATTACCAAGCATGATACAGTGACTTTTGGTTAAAATAACCAATGCAGTGTTCAAAAGAAGTTTTCAAATAAAACGCATTAGATGAATGTATGACTAAAAGAAATGTGCTCTTTTTGCAGGTCTACAACACATTGAGCAAGATGAGAGGGTTTCCACGGGCACTGATGGCAGCCTGTACTTCTCTCATGCCTTACAGAAAGACAGCCGTCAGGACTACTGCTGCTTTGCCGACTTTCGACGAATAATTGTCCAGAAGACCGCTATGGCAGTTGAGGTCATTCCATGTAGGTTAATTTGTGTTCAATCAACAAAAATACATTGTTGTAACTCAGGTTGTATGGTTTACCTTTATTAGTATAGTACCACGATACTAATGAATCATATTTGGTACTATACCGCCTCTAAAAATTACCGTATTAACCCCCACCCCCGTCATCGTCACGTTGTGTCATTGCTGGTTTACGAGCAGACGAGCATGTTCGGCAGTGCACAATCAAGAAGTACTTACAAGCAGAAACAGTGTGTAGACAGAAAAGGGAGAATGGATGCATTTTGGCTTACAAACTAACAATAAAGGCGAAGTTATGACACTGAAACGCCCTCAGGAAGAGGTGCTTTAAGTCATGGATAGCTAGCTACCGGCTAACGTCCATTCGCCATCGGCAGTGTTTTATCAACTTCTAAATCACTAATCCTGGTCTCCATGGCGACAAATAAGGTAAGTATCATCCCTTCAGGACAAGGAATAGTTAAACATGCTTCACTACACATCTTAGACAAACACCATTGGTGGATCTACACCTGACATCTACTGTATTGATACCAACGTACACGAGCGTATCTAGTCGATACTACTATGATTACGTCGATATTTTTTGGGCATCACACAATTTTCTTTGGTTTTTTTCTTTATTTATATTATGTTTATAACCTTAAGAAATACATCCCTGGACACATGAGGACTTTGAATATGACCAATGTATGATCCTGGAACGACTTGGTATCGGATTGATTCCCAAATGTGTGGTATCATCCAAAACTAATGTAAAGTATCCAAACAACAGAAGAATAAATGATTATTACATTTTAACAGAAGGGTAGATAGAACATTTTAAAAGAGAAGTAAGCAGATAATAACAGTAAATGAACAAGTAGATTAATAATTATTTTTCTAGCAATTGTCCTTAATAATTATTACAAAATAATAGAATGGAAAATGACACAATATGTCACTGCATATGTGAGTAGACTAAATTAAGAGCCTTCGTTGGCTTACGTACTACTAAAAGACATGTTGTCTAAGTTGGTACCGGTACCAAAATATTGCTATTGGGACAACACTAGTTGTAACACACCTAGTTAAAAAAAGACATCTGGGTTGTTCTGCAGTTAATTTAATTCCATCCATCCATTTTCTACCGCTTATTCCCTTTGGGGTTGCGGAGGCCGCTGGTGCCTATCTCAGCTACAATCGGGCGGAAGGCGGGGTACACCCTGGACAAGTCGCCACTACATCGCAGGGCCAACACAGATAGACAACATTCACGTGCCAATCAACCTATCCCCAAGTCCATGTCTTTGGGAAGTGGGAGGAAGCCGGAGTACCCGGAGGGAACCCAAGCAGTCACGGGGAGAACATGCCAACTCCACACAGAAAGATCCCGAGCCTGGGATTGAACCTCAGACTACCCAGGACCTTCGTATTGTAAGGCAGACACACTAACCCCTCTTCCACCGTGCAGCCCAGTTAATTTAATTGACTTATCAAAATATTTCTCCCTGCAAACCAAAACGCAGGGCTTGTCCTGTCTAGTTTGTGCTGCAAAGCGTGTAGGGGTGCCTACTCTCCTAGACAGAACATTATCTGCTCTTAATAGCTGCTAAAAAGGATATGTGTCTCACAAGGTTTTCTTTTCATTCCAGGGACGCCAGAGTATGAATCTGCTGACGACCGCGTTGCCAGTGAGTGATTTTTTTGTTCTTATATCCAGCACTGAAAATTGTGAATGTCTTACATTAGAGGTGCTTTTTTGAAAGGCTGTGCCTTGCAAATAGCTTTTGCTTATATGACCATTGATATAAACGAGGCATGAAAGTGATGGCGACTGTTGTGGTGGTAGCCCTTCCAGTGAGAACCCCCAGCCTACTGCTGCCCTCTGGTGTTCAGACAGAGAGGGTGCTCGTGAAGGGAGCACAGCTTCAGCTTGAGTGTATACCAGGAGGATAGTAAGTATTACTATACCAGGGGTCGGCAACCCAAAAGTTTGAAAGAGCCATATTGGACAAAAATTACAAAAAAAATAATAGAAAATCTGTCTGGAGCCGCAAAAAATTAAAAGCCTTGTATAAGTGTCATAATGAAGGCAACACATGATGTAAGTGTCTATATTAGCTATATTAGCCTACTATGAAAGGCTGATGCAAATCTTCATTGACTGAAATGTTGTATTTCAATTTTCATTCTACACATTTTTGCAACATTGGAAATCATTAGTTAAATGGAGGCTTCTCATTGTCCAAACATGGCCTATGATGTGGTTTGTTTTCCCGGAATGCAAAGGAACTGGACTGGACACGGTGTGAAGGTAAATACATGTTTAATCTATTACTATGAAAAAGTGCAAACAAAAGGCGCGCACAAGGCGGAGAACCAACTTGGCTAAGAAAACAAAAACTAGTACAAAGGCAGAACTATAGACATAAAAATGAAAGACACTAACTGTGGCATAAATAAACAAAAACTTACTCGTGGTGACGTGAGCAGGCCAGCATGAAACAGGTATGAAACAGAGTGTAGAGTACAGAGTACAATGACGCCAGGCCGACTGCCTGGCAACTACAAGCTTAAATAACAGTGATATGATTATTGACAGGTGGGTGAGTCCAAACAAATTAGGTAAGTGAGTCCAAATGAATCAGGTGAACTAATTGGTCATCACGGTGACAGAACAAACAAGAGTGCACAAAGAGTCCAAAACCCAAACAGAACATAATTAAACAAAACATGACCACAGAACATGACACTAACAGGATGAGATAACTTCTGGAAATGACTGTCTCAGAATTGCCAAAAGGTATAGATGTGTGTGTCTGAATTTAATGAAAGGGGGGGGGGGGGGGGGGGGTTATTTTCTTCTAATGTATTTATTACAGTCTTTGCAAGCTGGGTAATATTTGCTGTGGTCTGGAACAACATGGCACGCACCCAACTATGAGAAATGCAGCCAATGTTACATACAGATAATGTATCATGTGACATGCAAATACAAATGAAATACACAAGACATAGTAAAGGAAATTTAATGAGCTCAAATATACCTACTATTGAGGCATAATGATGCAATATGTACATACAGCTAGCCTAAATAGCATGTTGTATTGTTGATTAGCTTGCAGTCGTGGATTGACCAAATATGCTTGATTAGCACTCAATCAAATCACTAAAATGTCAAATTAAACTATTACTATACCACGGGGGTATTAAACAACATATTAAAGAGAGCTGCAGTTTCATGAGCCCACGCAAGGGCTCAGGGGCTGGACGTCACAATTTGGATGTTTCTTTAGAAAGTGCCTTTGCAGGTTATATTCCATTGAGACTGTGTTTACTTATTTACAAAAAAGCAAATCCATAAAATGAACAAAGTTCACATTATTTCATTTACGCACAGCATAAAACCTTTGGTGGACAAAATGAGACAAAGAAGGAATGGCATAAAAACTAATCCTTCTGTGGCAATATCAGAGAAAGTTGCACATGTAAACAAACTGTGGTGAGTTCATGGATCGCTGAAATTAGTAGGACAAAACAGTGTTTGACAAATACTCTCATCAGCAAAGCATGTTTAACATAAACAGTGGGATTTGTAACAATTAGGAAGGTTTGTGTCATGTTTGTCCTCCGACAAAAAATATATTAAAACAAAAAATAAGTTTTTTTCTTCATCTTTGACCTTTTTCACGCATCTCTGAAAAAGGTCTAGGAAGCCACTAGGGCGGCGCTACAGAGCCGCGGGTTGCTGACCCCCACACTATACCATGATACATACCATGTATGTCTGCCATGATCTGTATTAACTGCATATTGTGTCTTTCTAAAGCCCCACACCAAAAATAGAATGGATGAAAATGGGAGAAGATCTGCCCACTCAAGCCAAATTGGACAACTTTGGAAAGCTGTTGACCATAGCTGCGATAGAGGAGAGTGATGGCGGCACATATAGTTGTTTGGCAAAGAACCCGGCTGGACAGGCGATCCACTACTTTGATGTAATAGTGGAAGGTAGGTCAACATTACCTGCTCATTATGCATGACGCACACCATGGGTTTGTTTGTTTCGACTCAGGGATGACAGTCGTTTCAACACAAAGCAAAGACAGCTTTTATCCCCACCCCATCCCCCTTTCCCCTTCGTCTTCATCTCCTAGAGCCCCCGCAGTGGCTGAACGAGCCACCTGAAAGCCAGCTGAACGTGATCGGCTCCGATGTGCACATCAAGTGCTCGGTCAGCGGAAGTCCACCACCCGACATAGTGTGGAGGAAAAATGGACACGTTTTTGAAGGTGGGTGACCAAAATCCAAAGCCGTGCTTTCACGCATCTGTTAGCACGTTTGTTGCCAAGACAGCACAGATTTCACAATGACAAGAAGCTCATCTTTGTTGCCAAGACAGCACAGATTTCACAATGACAAGAAGCTCATCTGCTGACTGTTCTTCATACCACAGTACTAGCAATGACTGAATATGTGAAAACAGATCCTTTATTGGACATAAACTTCATGACACAACTGTTATTTAATTAATGAATAAATACGGGGATTAAGCTAGACCCCTTGAAATAAAATGTTTTCCTCTTCATTCTAAAACAGCGGTTCATAACCTTGTTAAAGGTAATGAACCCCACCAGTTGCATATGCGCATCCACCGAACCCTTCTTTAGTGAAAAATAAAATGTTTTTCAAATTCAAGACAAAGTTATATGATCTTTTACTGGTGTACAACCGTGCATGAACATCACCTTGTTCAAAGAACAAAACCAACACAGTGCATGAACTTGTAACAAATTACACACCTGCAAATCAGTTTGGGTTCCCTAATATGCCGATAGGGAGAAGTTTTTATGTACATCAAGAGTCTGGTGTGGCTTGAGTGGAGGCTCCACCGAACCCCTGAGGCCGACTCACCGAACCCCTAGGGTTCGATCAAACCCTGGTTAAGAAACACTGTTCTAAAAACTACCGAATATTTGCTCCCAACGTTCACATTCATGACAGCCCCTGCTGTTGCGAACTCGCATTACTGCAATTGTAGTGACCCCAAGATGCAGGAACCAGGAGAGTGTTGATCAGGTAAGACGATTTTAATTCACTCAAAAACAGAAAATGAAGCAGTCGTGCATAAAAGGTCCAAACATAAATCAATCCTCGAGCACCGAGGAGCGCGCGAGACAGGTATAAATAGAAACATGCTGATTGGCAGCAGGTGTGGACCGGCTGCCAATCAACAGCAGGTGCAGAGAAAACAGCGCTCGGCGGGACAAGCCGGAAATGGGACCAAAAATAAGAGCACTGGTAGAAATTAAACTCAAACCAAGGAAGCAAAAACAGAAATGAAGTGACAGATCGTCACACCTGCCTCAATGCAAGGTGCTTAAAGGCCTATGCTTTGAATCAGAATCAGAATCAGAACCAGAAATACTTTATTAATACCCGAGGGGAAATTAAGATTTTCAGCAAAATCCCAGGGTTTTGTTTTAAAACTTTACCACAATATCATCACATTTTTACATATTTTTGGACACCGTAATTCCCAGATTGTGGTGCGCACCTAAATATTAGCCCCATTTACATTATTGGACAAATTTTATTTTGTACGTATATCGGCCGCGCAAGTTTATAAATCTGCAGGTTTACACATTGAAACGTGAACTGTGTTCATTCATAAATTCAACAAACAAACAGTGCCTGTAACTAGAGATGTCCGATAATGGCTATTTTGCCGATATCCGATATTTCGATAAGGTCCAACTCTTAATTACAGATACCGATAAATACAGTCGTAGAATTAACACATTATTATGCCTAATTTTGTTGTGATGCCCCGCTGGATGCATTAAACAATATAACAAGGTTTTCCAAAATAATTCAACTCAAGTTATGGAAAAAAATGCCAACATGACACTGCCATATTTATTATTGAAGTCACAAAGTGCATTATTTTTTTTAACTTGCCTCAAAACAGAAGCTTGGAATTTGGGACATGCTGTCCCTGAGAGAGCATGAGGAGGTTGAGGTGGGGGGTGGGTGTGGTGTGGGGGGGGTTTGGGGGTAATGGGGGGTGTATATTGTAGCGTCCCAGAAGAGTTAGTGCTGCAAGGGCTTCTGGGTATTTTTTCTGTTGTGTTCATGTTGTGTTACAGTGTGGATGTTCTCCCGAAATATGTATGTCATTCTTGTTTGGTGTAGGTTCACAGTGCATATTTGTAACAGTGTTAAAGTTGTTCATACGGCCACCCTCAGTGTGACATGTATGGCTTTTGACCAAGTATGCTTTGCATTCACTTGTGTGTGTGAAAAGCCGTAGGTATTTTTTGATTGGGCCGGCACGCAAAGGCAGTGCCTTTAAGGTTTATTGGCGTTCTGTACTTCTGCCTACGTCCGTGAACCACTCTGTACAGCGGCGATTTAAAAAGTCATACATTTGACTTTTTTAAACCGTTACCGATAATTTGCAATATTACATTTTAAAGCATTTATCGGATATCTCTACCTGTAACAATGCATTTAAACTCCCGGAGAGTGCGGAGTTAAGCCTCCTCATGTGTGCTAAAACCTTTCAGTTCCATTTGATTTTTTGTTAGCCGGGGCAATTGTATTCGAGTTTAGGCTGCATTGTGTGCATTTTATCCAAGTCTATAACTATGGCGTCAGTGCCAAAATCCTTGCATATTCTTGCAATCCTTGTAGAAACTTTCTGGATTCATTTTGTGCACGTGGACTCTCGGATTGGCTCTCTCAGGAGTAACTCGGTGAGTAGCTGTTAAAAGTCACCAATCAGAAAAGAGGCGGGAGTTGCAGAGACTGCGTATTTAATTTCTGCCCATAAATGCCAAAAGGGCTAAACGTAGCGCTCGTGAGGAAAGAAAAAGACACTTTACAAAGGCATAGTCCGTGCACGGGCAAAAAGATGCCGTGTGCATGCAAAATGTGTTTTTTTTGTTTTTTTCACCATTTACAATTTTGGCCATTGTTCTGACGCTCTGCTTCTTCCTAATTATTTTCAGACAATTTGTGATGAGAAACTGGAAATATGTGATGGATAATATTGTAACTGTAGGCATGTTCAAATTAAACTAATACTGTACCACAGGGCTATTAAACAACATTGAAGAGAGCTGCAGTTTCATGAGCCCACACAAGGGCTCAGGGGTTGGACATCACAATATGGATGTTTCTTTAGAAAGTGCCTTTGCAGGTTAGATTAGATTAGATAGTACTTTATCTATTCCGTCAGGAGAGTTCCTTCAGGAAAATTAAAATTATATTCCATTGAGACTGCGTTTACTTATTTACAAAGTAAACACATCAGCTTTCACGCTGCACTGTTAATAAATGTATCATTCTGCCCTTGCGACTCGTTTCCAGAGTGTACAGCCTGACAGATACTTATGAAGAAAAATAAACTTTAGCCGTTTTGTTGATGATTGATGTTTCTTCTTTTGTATTATTTTCCTTCCTCAGTTTTATCTCTTTATATGTCTTCCTTCATTTAGGTTTGTAAGACTGAACATATAAACATTACACAAGTATAACATCCATTTTATATTTTACATAAATAGTGTCCATTGTGTATGTTACGTAAATTAAATGAAAGGTTTAATCATACTTGCCAACCCCTCCGGATTTTTCAGGGAGACTCCCGAATTTCATTGCCCCTCCCGAAAATCTCCCGGGGCCACTATTCTCCCGAATTTCTCCCGATTTCCACCCGTACAACAATATTGGGGTACGTGCCTTAAAGGGCACTGCCATTAGAGTCCTCTACAACCTGTCATCACATCTGCTTTTCCTCCAATACAAACAGCATGTCGGCACAGTCACATAATATCGGTTGGGGACATCTCTACGCTGCTGATCCGCCTCCGCTTGGGATGGTTTCCTGTGGACGGGACTCTCGCTGCTGTCTTGGAGCCGCTTTGAACTGAACTCTCGCGGCTGTGTTTGAGCCACTATGGATTGAACTCTCACGGTATCATGTTAGACCCGCTCGACATCCATTGCTTTCGGTCCCCTGGGGGCGGGGGTTGCCCACATTTGAGGTCCTCTCCAAGGTTTCTTGTAGTCATCATTGTCACACCCAGTGGCATCCCACTGGGTGTGAGTTTTCCTTGCCCTTATGTGGGTTCTTCCAAGGATGTCGTAGTCGTAGTGGTTTGTACAGTCCTTTGAGATATTTGTGATTTAGGGCTATATAAATAGACATTGATTGATTGATTGATAATATATATATGGGGCTTTCACACGCACACGAGTGAATGCAATGCATACTTAATCAACAGCTATATAGGTCACACTGAGCGTGGCCGTATAAACAACTTTAACACTGTTAAAAATATGTGCCACGCTTTGAACCCACACCAAACAAGAATGACAAACACATTTCGGGAGGACATCTGCACCGTAACACAACATAAACACAACAGAACAAATACCCAGAGTACCTTGCAGAACTAACTCTTCCGGGACACTACAATATACACCCCCGCTACCACCAAACCCAGCCCCCCCAACCCCGCCCACCTCAACCGCCCCCCCAATCTCCCGAATTCGGAGGTCCCAAGGTTGGCAAGTATGGGTTTAATGTTCATACACACAACAAACATTGCACACATGTGGTTTGACTCAATTAAACTCAATGTGTAGCTTTATCGTCCTCTACTGGTCAAATTCATTGCTACATGTATGAAACGAGTTTTAGTAGTTAAACAGCTAAAAACAACACCACCACGGGTACAAAATACTTTACAAAATCAGCAATTTCAATACTTTCATCTTTTGTTGTCCAGTTGCTGTTTAGTCTGACTTTTGCGATTTATTTAGATTTTTTCCCAGGGTCGAGAGTGCCATCTTCTTCTACTCACCCACTCTCGTTTCGTTGTGACAGATATGTCACATGCATGAGCAGCCCTAGTTTGAATGGTTTCATCAAGCCTATACGGGTGGTGTTCTGCGGACCAAATTAAAAACGTTGACGGGCCGGATGTTGTCCGTGGCCCACCAGTTGAATAGGATCGTGTACAATAATCAAACCATAACACGTTAAATGGCTGACTGAGTGTGTCTGATTTATTGTGAACAGTCCAATTGGTCCAGCGTGACACATTTGGCAATTTCATTGGTCTGACGTGATCAGGCAAAATGTATTGGTGGCATGTGAAGCTTGGAAAAAAACATACATTAACGGCAGTATTGTATTAAGCACAGGGTTCAAGGAGTGTGGGAAAATTACTAGTTTACCGCCTAAAAATTACAGTACTTATGTATTACAATATTCAAAAATATCAAAATTTTTTTTTTTTTTTTGGTAATGCATTTTTTTATTTTTTTTTTAAGGTTAAACATTATTGGGAAAGGTTTATACGTCAATGTTTTTCTGTTTATCAGATGACCCACTAAATAACAAGCGGGTGCTTGACGACACACTGATTCTCCACAACGCCTTGCCAGAAGACAGTGGCGTCTACCAGTGTGAAGCTTCCAACAGACATGGTGGTGTCCTTGCCAACATTAACATCATGGTCATGAGTAAGTAGTCCCGTCACAGCGAGCAAAAATGAAATTAGCATGACCCTCAGCAGATTTCTAAAAAATTGATGCGGGCTCGGATAAGTAAAAATGTTACTCACCACTCCATTTTGTGCGTGTACCTAATAAACTTGTGTGGACTTGAGAGTTTCAAGTTCAATCCCCGCTTCCGGCATCGTAGACACAGCTGTTGTGTCCTTGGGCAAGACACTTTACCCACCTGCTTCCAGTGCCACCCACTGGTCTAAATGTAACTTAGATAATGGGTTTCACTTTGTAAAGCGCTTTGAGTCACCAGAAACATGTATAAATATAATTCACTTCAATCAATCAATCAAAGTTTATTTATATAGCCCTTAATCACATTCGGTAGGTTGTGAGTCATACCAAAGAATATAAAAGATGTGACCCATTACATCCCTGCATGGCAGTCAGCATCAAGGGTTCGGAATTGGGGGTTAAATCACCCAAATGATTCCCGGGTGCAGCCACTGCTGCTGTCTACTGCTCCCCTCACCTCCCAGGGGGTGATCAAGCGTAATGGGTCAAATGCAGAGAATAATTTCGCCATACCTAGTGTGTGTGTGACAATCATTGGCACTTTAACTTTACCTTTAAGTGTCTCAAAGGACTGGACAAGCCACAAGAATAGAATAGAATAGAATAGAAAGTCCTTTATTGATCCCTGGGGGAAATTCAGCACCACAGTTTGCTCACAATAGACAATATCCATTCATCGATTTTCTACCGCTTATTCCCTTTCGGGCTTGCGGGGGACGCTGGCACATATCTCAGCTACAATCGGGCGGAAGGCGGGGTACACCCTGGACAAGTCGGCACCTCATCGCAGGGCCAACAGAGATACACAGACAACATTCACATTCACACACTAGGTCCAATATAGTTTTGCCAATCGACCTATCCCCAGGTGCATAGACAATAATAATAAATAATATATAACATATATTATATATATAATATATAATATATGAATAATATAAATATATTCTACATATATTCTACATTTAAGTGCAGTCAAGGAACATATGCATTATACAGTCTGATGGCTGTCGGTATGAAGGACCTCCTGTGTCGTTCCGTGTTGCATTTTGGGAGTCTGAGCCTTCCACTGAACGTGCTCATTCTCTCCGCAAGGTCCGAATGTAGTGGGTGGGAGGTGTTGTCCATAATGGCTAGGAGTTTTGCTAGACTTCTCCTCTCTGACACCACCGCCAGAGAGTCCAGCTCCACTCCCACCACGTTACTGGCCTTCTCTACCAACTTGTCCAGTCTGTTTGCGTCCCTCACTCTCAGCCCGCTGCCCCAGCAAGCCACGGTGTACAAGAAGGCGTCCGCCACCACCAACTCATAGAACATCTTCAATATCTTCGTACAGCTGTTGAAGGATCCTAGCCTCCTGAGGAAGTAGAGGCGGCTCTGTCCCTTCTAGTAGAGGGCCTCAGCGTGTTTTGACCCATTCAGATTGTTGTCAATGTGTACTCCGAGGTATTTATAATCCTCAACCATGTCCACATCGACCCCCCTGATGGAAACAGGGGTCGCCGGAGTACTCCTCCTCCTTCCCAGGTCCACAACCAGCTCCTTGGTCTTCATCACATTGAGCTGGTGGTGGTTCTTTCCACACCAAGTGACAAAGTCCTCTACCAGTGCCCTGTATTCCACATCATCACCATCCTCAATACACCCCACTATCGCAGTTATCTGAAAACTTCTGAAGGTGGCAGGACTCTGATTGATAGAGGAAATCGGTGGTGTAACTGGTGAAGAGGAAGTGGGGGGGGGACTGTTCCCTGCGGGACCCCGGTGTTGCTGACCAGCCTGTCAACACACAGTCCTGCAGTCGCACGTACTGTGGTCTGTCAGTCAGGTAATCTACTACCCAGGACACCAAGGGGGCCTCCACCTGCATCGTCTCCAACTTCACACCCAGTAGCCCAGGCCGTATCGTATCGAACGCACTGGAGAAGTCAAAACACATGATCCTCACACTGCTTGCAGGCTTGTCCAGGTGGGCTAGGGCTCGGTACAGCAGGTAGATGACTGCGTCCTCCACTCCCAGTCGGGGCTGGTAGGTGAATTGGAGTGGGTCCAGGTGGGGCTTGACTGTAGGGCGGAGTTGTTCCAGAACCAACCTCTCCATGGTCTTCATGATATGGGAGGTTAGAGTCACCGGCCTGTAGTCCTTCGTCGTGCTGGGTCGCATGCACTTGGGGATGGGCACCAGGCATGAGGTTTTCCACTGTGTGGGGACTTTCTGCAGCTCAGATCCCACATCAGGGCAAGAAAAAACTCAACCCAATTGGGATACAATGAGAAACCTTGGAGAGGACCGCAGATGTGGGGACCCTCCTCCCCCGTGCACCCATCTGGGCGACCGGTGCAATGGTCGACGAGTGAATCTAGTTAATGATGTGAGAGTCCAGTCCATAGTGTGGCCACCCAGGGGATCATCTTGAATGGAGATATGTCAGCAGCGCAAAGACGTCCCCAACTGATGCACAGATGAGTGGTCCACCCCATGTCCCGACTTTGAACAGGTGGCGCAACATCTGTGGTCTCTTAATAACCTCTCCACGCAGGAGAGTGGGGCAGAGCAGAAACGAGACGGCAGATCAACTGGTCAAATGTGAGGTCTATTTAAAGGCTAGCGTATACAAATGGGTTTTATGATGGGACTTAAATGCTTCTGCTGAGGTATCATCTCTAACTGTTACCGGCAGGGCATTTCAGAATACTGAAGCCCGAATAGAAAATGCCCTATAGCTCGCAGACTTTTTTTGGACTCTGGGAATCACTAATAAGCCGGAGTCCTTAGAATGCAGATTTCTTGCCGGGACATATGGTGGTACAATGCAATCAGCAAGATAGGATGGAGCTAGACCGTGCAGTATTTTATACGTAAGTAATAAAACCTTAAAGTCACATCTTAAGTGCACAGGAAGCCAGTGTAGGTGACCCAGTACAGGCGTAATATGATCAAACTTTCTTGTTCTTGTCAAAAGTCTAGCAGCCGCATTTTGTACCAACTGTAATATTTTAATGCTGGACATGGGGAGACCCGAAAATAGTATGTTACAATAATTACGGAGATGAAAGAAGGCTGTTTTAGTAACACTCTTAATGTGTGACTCAAATGAGAGAGTTGGGTCGAAGATAAAACCAAGATTCTTTACCGAGTCGCCTTGTTTAATTGTTTGGTTGTCTAATGTTAAGGTGGTATTATTTAATAGGTGTCACTTCCCTTCTCTCCGTTTGATTCGGCAACAATCCAGCAAGGATTCACCAACTTCCATCTGATTTTCACAGTCTGTTTGAGTCTACAGATGCCCTTCATTTTTCGAATTAGTTTGCAGTTGTCTGCGCTTCAAGTTGTGTTTTGAAGGGAAAACGTCTGTGTGATAAAAATGAGCTGCTGATCTTTAAGTTTCAATGGGACCTTCAAAACAACCGTGGCACTTACTTGTAAAGAGGTGCTTTGTCTTTGTATAATTAAAAAATATTTTTTGTCTGCCTACATTTTAAAAGCAATAGTCAAGGTTTTTGAACTCTACAGATAGGAGAGCATTCTGTTACGCTGGAGATTGACTGTGGTGAAGAAAAAGTGAATGTTTTAGTTACACAAATACAAAAAGTTGGCTACAATAACATGTAGAGTGTACAGATATGTGCAAAAAAATATTTTGAGATTTGAAGTAGCTTTTTTAATATCCAGTTGATGATTGGTCAAAGTAAAGCTGCACAACTAGCTTGCCTTGGGTAATAGCCGTAACAAAAAAAGACCAGTAATTGGTTGTTTTATGTGATGTTTTTTTTACCAAGCCAGCATGCCATTCAGTCATTTTAGAAATAATTTGACTTGTGATAATATCTCAATATTCTATTTGCTTTTAGATTTGGCTCCTCTAATCCTGACCAAGGACTACCAGGAGTACACCGTGATCCGCAGCCAGAATATGTCCATGAACTGCAGAGTTTTCGGCTCGCCTCTTCCTACCATCTCTTGGTAGGTGATAAGGAAGACAAGAATGGTTGTTCATGAGAAATTAAGCAGGAAAACCCAATTAGAATGATGTGGTGGGATAATATTCCTTGTAGGGCCGGGCAACGATTAGACAATTTAATCGAAGTTAATCACACTATTTCTCCGATTAATCGCGATTAACTGCATTGTGTACGCAAAGCCCAATAATGAATTCAAAAGTAGTGTGTAGTGCACCTTTATTGGAATATTCTCCCACATGAACAAAAGCGCCAAAACATTTGTTGTGCAAACACAATTTAAATCAGTCCTTGTTAAACAGTAGCAGTTAAATAGCATATTTTAAGAAAATCAACTCAAAAAATGTAAATACAAACATTTAAGCTTATTGCCACTGCCAAGGTATTTAAGTTAACTTGTTTGTTATGGAAAATAAATATAATCTACATACAAATCTCTGAGCCACAATCATAACATCTGAAGAGGCAATTTCTGAGGTAACAGCAGAAACATTTTTTTTTATCAGGGATCTTATGTTTAAAAAACCTATATTATAGGTAGTGGGCTGTTTTAGGGATTTTTTGATCAAATTATCCGTAGTAGCAATATTAATAATGTTGTGTTTATTCTGCGTAGTGCACTTAAAATAATTATGGCCATATCTAGGAATTGATATGATGGAAATTTTCCGATTGTTTGCTTGGTGCTTTGATAAACTGAACGCATCATATACATGGTACTATATTGTGATGTTATGAGCCAGGGGAAAAAATAACTACCCTACCCAGCATGCAACAGGAGTTGTGTCGCCATGACGGCATCTTGTATGTTGTGATATGCACGCTCTGAAAGCAAACGTTAAGAACTCAGCCAACACGCCTCATCTGCATTATTCATAAATAGACAGACAACACATATACTCCGCTGCTTCACAAGCCGCTGGATGTAGCCGGCAAAGTATTCCCATGCTAGCTAGCCGGTCTAGCAAGCACGCATCATTCAGTCCAAAACGGCCCGATCTATCCACATTCAGAATTGTCTGGCGGTCGTAAGTGATCGCGGAGTGACCACGCTGTAAGCCAGCCATGAAATTTGCAGAATTGTCCGGTATTTTTGCCAAATGTTCCATCTTTACCAAGAGCCCCTCGACGCCGAAGCCCATCCGGGCGACGCCATCTTGTTAAGAAAAGGCGTTAACAAAATAAAAGCATGTAAACAACATACGCAAATGTGCGATAAAATAATTGGCGGCGTTAATAGATTGATGAGTTAACTCGTAATTAACGCATTAATTTGCCCACCCCTAATTCCTTGGTATGAGTCATAGATTTATTACATCTAGAACGTGTGAATGAGGACAATTAATATATGCCTTGGCTGTATCAACAGGAGTTGTAGCCAATTCCGTCGTTTGTCCTGGGAATGGTGGCAAAGCTGTGGTCCCTATTGACTCTGAATGGGCTTACTATTTTCTTTCTTTTCTTTCTGCAGCTCTACAAGTTAGATACATGTCAGAGATCATATATATTTTGACTACTGGACAACACATCATAGTTATTGTGATTATTTGTTGTTATAGAATTTCAGATCGGATCAAGTTATTTTCTGGCAACTGGTTATTATCAGCAGTGGATAAATATTGTCCATCGCAGGAACTTTTTCAGGAATGCTTCCCACTTACCCGGGTAAAGAAAGTTCCCCTTCCCAGCATGCACAATTGTTGAAAAACTTCAAGCTGATTGAAAGACTCAAAAATGACGGTCGTTTCAACACAGGCTTTATTTATGTTAGGATTTGTTTGATTGATTGATTGAAGCTTTAATCAGTAGATTGCACAGTACAGTATATATTTCGTACAATTGACCACTAAATGGTAACACCCGGATAGGTTTTTCAACTTGTTTAAGTCGGGGTCCACGTTAATCAATTCATGGTAAACGGTGTAGCAAATGTTTATTTGGTGGTGGGATTATCTAGCTCGGGGCTTCACAGAGGCGGTGTCATGTTCATGAGGAAGATGGTCATGGAAAAACTCAGAAGTTTGAAAGCAAGCGTTTGAGTGTGGGAGATAATAGATATTTTTCAGATTTAGTGCTCAGAATAAGGCCCTAGGGCAGGGCAACCTTTGCTGTCCTGAAAACTACTTTTACAAAATGAAAATAACTGAAAGCTACTCATTTTTGGAATGTTTATTTCCACGTCTTATTTCAGTTCAAATAAAGGGAATACGCTTGTCTTGCCAGAACATTAACACAAGGTTGGTATACACAACTCACATTATTCATAAAAAAAAAATCAATCAAGTTTACTTATATAGCCCTTAATCATAAATATCTCAAAGGGCTGCACAAGCCACAAGCCTCCGATCCCACATCCGGGAAAGAAACAACTCAACCCAGTGGGAACGATGAGAAACTTTGGAAAAGACAGCGGATGTGGGGGTGACCGATGCAATGGATGCCAAGTGGATTGATTGATTGATTGAAACTTTTATTAGTAGAATGCACAGTACAGTCTATATTCCGTGCAATTGACCACTAAATAGTAACATCCGAATACATTTTTCAACTGTTTTAAGTCGGGGTCCACGTTAATTAATTCTTGGTAAATACAGTTAATAATGTGAGAGTCCAGTCCATAGGGAGGTCAGTCTTGTGTATTTGTCAAAGGGAAGGAGGTGACACCAAGGCGGAACTGCGGTTTACCAGGTTTATTCAAACCTTTGATGAATGTGTGTAGTGTGTATGCTACCACAAGTCAATGAGTGTGGACGATGTGTGGAATTAACAATGTGAGTTTTAACAGAGGATGTTGTCGGTGCATGTTGAATGAATCTTTTGCTGAATCCAAAGGAGAAGGTGGAGAGGCAGTCAGCAGGGAGGCAAACAGTCAGGGGCTGGAGAGAGGCAACGATGTCCGTGTCAAAGCAGTGGTCGAGGATTGAGGGAGGCAACCAGAAATCTAGGAGGAGGTTGTGAGGCAAGACATGATCACAGACAACAGGGTAGACACTGGAAGACACAAAGGACATCAACACGGGAACGAGGAAGAGCACAAAGAAGGCAAGCAAGGAACGAAGGAAGGGTGCCAGACGTGATGCTTACTCAGGGAGATTGGCTACGTTCTGGCAAAGGTCTTTTGGGTCCACTGGCTTTTATGCTGCTCCCTCTCATCAGGTCCAGGTGCAACTGCCTGCAGCCTTGTCGCTACGTGGGCGATCTGCGCCTAGCGTAAGCAGGGGCTTTTCCAAGCGTGCTGCCAGTAGAGGTCCCGGTAGCTCCAGCTGCCGAGGAAAAGCGGGTTGGAATACGACAGTCAGCAGGGGGATCGTCTTTTATGTAGACAAGTCGGGGCGCAGAGACATCACCAATTAATCAGAATCAGACATACTTTATTAAAATGTTCAGCACAATCCCATTCAAGATCAGACAAACATTTCAGGGAGACAGAACAGGATCAAACATTACAGGGAGACTGAACAGGATTGCTGAAGGGTCTGCCAACTTCCGGAGCCCCTTACAAAAAGGGGCGCCGAGATGTGGTCCACCTTTGGTCCAGAATTGGAACAGCTTGCATTTCCTCAGTGGAAACTGATATCCTCTCCACGCAGGAGAAGGGGGCAGAGCATCAAAGAGAAGCGGTAGATCAACTATTCTACAAAAGGGGTCTATTTAAAGGAGAGAGTATAAAAAAAGATTTTTAAGATGAGACTTAAATGCTTCTACTGAGGTATCATCCCTAACTGTTACCGGTAGGGCATTCCAGAGTAATGGAGCCCGAGCAGAATATGTTTTGAAGCCTGCAGACTTCTTTAAGACTCTGGGAATTACAAATAAGCCAGACTTCTTGGAACAAAGATTTCTGGCCGGGAAATACGGTACAATACAATCAGCACGATTTGATGGAGGTACGTATTTCATAAGCAAGTAATAAAAAATCAGTAATATTTGCGTTTGTCGGAATCTTGTATTTCAGTATGCATTTCTTTACAGTTCATTTTTTTTTTGTATCACAAATAGAGCTACCTTGAAAAAAATATATATATTTGAGTTTTATTATTATAACTGGCAAGATTTAAATATTACTTTACTTAGGGGAGAGATTTATACTCAAACAGTGCGGCCATCGTCTTTGTGCTATTTTGCGATGAATTGTCATTAAATATAGACATGTCGTCTTATTTGAATGTATACAGTATACCGATTTACTGAGAGTTTAATAAGCAAATACTTGTTGAACCTTTGATGAGCTACTCTAAATCAGCTGGAGATCTCTATTTTCGGTAGACTTATTACTACCATCTGTCATTAATATGTCATAAATTTTGCACAATATTGGAGCTTTCATAATAGCAGGCAATCAATGTCTTCAATTCAGATAGGTCAGAGGTCACTAATATTATTGAGAGGATGTGGCTAACAATGTCTGCTCTAGTCCATCCCAAGGACACCTCCTAACTTTTCTTTTTCTGTGTGTGTGTGCCTTTAACATGCAAAAATATTGCTTTAAATTAGTTCGACATAATGGATTTAGCTGTCAGATATGCAGCGTATATATATATATATATATATATATATATATATATACACACTGTATATGTTTGAATCCCCGGCTCTCTCTCTCTCTCTCTCTCTCTCTCTCTCTCTCTCTCAGGGCCAAAGACGAGACTCCAGAAGCCATCGAGGGAGAACGATTTATTATGCTCCACGACGGCTCATTACAGATATCCAGCACGGAAAAGGAAGACAGCGGCGAATACGTCTGTGTTGCCGATAACAGCGAGGGCAAGTCGTCTATCACCGCTGTGCTGGCTGTGAAAGGTATCACAAGAAAATAAGTAAATTGCTTAAGCATTAGTATACAAGATTGCTCTTAAAGGGCCATGCCCGTGACAAATTAACCTATTGCCAAGATTTTTTTTTTTTTTTTTTTTTTTTGTATGGTTGAGAGCTAAATTAGTAAATTAGCTTAAGGGATGACAGGGAATTTGGAAGGCAGCCTGGTTAATGACTTTTTTTTTTCCCAGACTGCAAGGACTAATGATGGGATGGAATTAAAGTAATTGCTATGTTTTATTGAGTGTTTCACTACAGGTTTGCATGGACTCATGTAGTTCTGTCACTGATCTGTTGATAGAACCCACACAAATTGTAAATGGGCCTCAGGACATGCAGGTCATCAGCGGGACCACAGCTCACCTGACGTGCCAGGCGCAGTACGATGAAAGTCTGAAGGACTCTTTTCAGACGGTTTGGATCAAGGATGGGGAGAAAATTCAACTTTCCTTAGAGGAACCTTCTAGGTTTGTGGAAGATTTCAAGGTTCTTCAATGCTTTAATTTTTCCATTTTTGAATCTATGTACAGAGGCAGGGCTTCACGGTGGGAGAGGGGTTTGTGCGTCTGCCTCACAATACAAAGGTCCTGAGTAGTCAGGGTTCAATCACGGGCTCGGGATCTTTCTGTTTGGAGTTTGCATGTCCTCCCCTTGAATGCGTGGGTTCACTCTGGGTACTCTGGCTTCCTCCCACTTCCAAAGACATGCACCTAGGGATAGGTAATTGGCAACGTTAAATTGGCCCTAGTGTGTGAATGTGAGTGTGAATGTTGTCTGTCTATCTGTGTTGGCCCTGTGATGAGGTGGTGACTTGTCCAGGGTGTACCCCCCCTTCCGCCTGATTGTAGCTGAGATAGGCACCAGCGCCCCCCGCAATCCCAAAGGGAATAAGCGGTAGGAAATGGATGGATGGATGAATGGATGGATGTACAGAGGCAAGGCAATATGTTTGGTCTCATATGAAATAGGCCCTATTTTTTGGGACTGTCTAGCTTTTTGGTCTCTTTTTTTTACTTTATTATTGTTTGAGAGTTATGTCATGTAACAAAATAGCCTATCTGTGGGGCCCCCATTGTGCATACAGTGGGGCAAAAAAGTATTTAGTCAGCCAGCGATTGTGCAAGTTCTCCCACTTAAAATGATGACAGAGGTCTGTAATTTTCACAATAGGTACACTTCAACTGTGAGAGACAAAATGTGAAAAAAAAATTCAGGAATTCGCATTGTAGGAATTTTTTAAACAATTTATTTGTAAATTATGGTGGAAAGTAAGTATTTGGTCAACCATTCAAAGCTCTCACTGATGGAAGGAGTTTTTGGCTCAAAATCTAACAATACATGGCCCCATTCATTCTTTCCTTAACACGGATCAATCGTCCTGTCCCCTTAGCAGAAAAACAGCCCCAAAGCATGATGTTTCTACCCCCATGCTTCACAGTAGGTGTGGTGTTCTTGGGATGCAACTCAGTATTCTTCTTCCTCCAAACACGACAAGTTGAGTTTATACCAAAACGGATACATGGATGATACAGCAAAGAATTGGGAGAATGTCATGAGGTCAGATGAAACCAAAATAGAACATCATGCTTTGCGGCTGTTTTTCTGCTAAGGGGACAAGACGATTGATCCGTGTTAAGGAAAGAATGAATGGGGCCATGTATCGTGAGATTTTGAGCCAAAACCTCCTTCCATCAGTGAGAGCTTTGAGTGGTTGACTAAATACTTATTTTCCACCATAATTTACAAATACATTCTTTAAAATTCCTACAATGTGAATTCCTGGATTTTTTTTCCGCATTCTGTCTCTCACAGTTGAAGTGTACCTATGATGAAAATTACAGACCTCTGTCATCATTCTAAGTGGGAGAACTTGCACAATCGCTGGCTGACTAAATATTTTTTGCCCCACTGTAGATGTCATCTAATGAATGATGTTTGAAATTGTACCGCAGATGTATTCCTTGGCCCGTCCTGCTCCGTCATTGATAGGAATGTGATGGCAAAGTTCCTGAGTCATTCTCATGGTCCCCTTTGGTGGACAATTTTAGTGCCGGGCTTGTATGCTGATGTACTAGAATTGAATCCTGGCCGCAACTTTATGGTTTGATTGCACGAAGACGTGGGCTCTGAACCGAGGATGTTGTTGTTGCTTGTGCAGCCCTTTGAGACACTTGTGATTTAGGGCTATATAAATAAACATTGATGATTGATTGATTGAAAAAAAAGAAGAAAAAAAAAAGATTACTGAACAATTTATTTCCCAATGAATTTGTTTTAGTTCAAAACATGCATGAAATTAAATTGAAGATTGATTAAAAAAGAATGACGATTGTTTTAATTGTGTGAAAAAAAAGTTGTAATAGGGGGTCCTCAGAATAAAAGTCTGTCTTGGGCCCCAATTTAGTCAGGGCGGCCCCAAAAATAGGTATCGTACATCCAGCTCATTACCTTGTTGAGTCAGGTATCGTTTGCACTGTACATACAAGCGATGACCTAATCAAATGGCTCTGATGTTTAGGTACTTTTTGAGTGATGGCATGCTGCAGATTATGAACGTGAAACTGAGCGATGAAGGAATGTACACGTGCATGGCCAGGACTCATCTGGACGTGGACAACGTCACTGCACTCCTCACAGTGCTTGGTAAGATGCTCATTTTTGTATTATGGTATCCGTGCATGTATTCAGAAGCATGCGGAAGAATGCTACTTTTTAATTTTCGCTTAAATGTCTGTGTCCAAAATGTATTATCCGATCATTTTTTTTTTCTTTGTTTTCTTAAATTACTGCCTAGCCGAGTGGACGGGAGTAGCATGATTACATTTTTTGTTGTTGTTGGCTGCATTAGAAAGCTATCTAGTGTCAATTTAACAAAAAATAAATAAAAAAGACAATACAGTGTTAAGGTAACTACATATTAAACTAGTGACCTAGCGAACAACAGTGTCTGGATTATTATTAAAATCTATGAGACAAACTTTGTTCCATAACAAGTACATTTTTCGCACTACTCCAAATACCAAACTGTCTAACGGTTCTCTTTTTGATAATGTCTGTTGCTAATGCAATGCTTTGTTATGACGCACCTAACCACATATTTACCTCAGGTTGCACGAGTGAATTGTAAGTGTGTTTTTTCCCCTGGTATGCAGCCTCCTTAAGTAGTTGGTGATACACAAATATTTTTTATATAAAAATACTAGTGTGTCACCAAGGAGTGCCAGAAATAAATGAATTAATACATCTTAAATAATAATTACATAAATCTGTCATTAATCGCGATTTAAATTAAATAAATCCATATGTTGTTAAGGTAAATGTGTCATTCATTGATTTAAAGTAAACAATTCATGTATTTATATTTATAATTAACTTATTTCAAGATCAAAATTATTTAATCAATAATGTCATTATTTTACAATTGAATTATTTATTTTACACCACACTGTCTTCAAAGACTGCCAATGATGCAGACTTTAGACCAGGGGTGTCAAACTTATTTTAGATAAGGAGCCACATGGAGAAAAATCTACTCTCAAGTGGGCCGGACTGCTAAAATCACTGCACGATAACTTAAAAATAAAGACAACTTCAGTTTGTTTTCTTTGTTTAAAAACAGAACAAACACATTCTGAAATTGGGTTAATAGTATTCTTTCTTTATTTGTCGTTATTTATATTTTCTGAATAAATTATGTAATAATGTTAATTAGTCAACTCATTGGTGTTCATTTTCAATCTATTAATATAAAAAAATTCATAAAATCTAATTACAGTATGTTATTTATGTAGTTTGATCATTTTCCTAGACTGATGTACTAACGTCACGTGGTTTATTTTGTATATATGTAGCATCATCTACAAAGATACAAATTATTGCTATTGCGACATCCAGTGAACACATTTAGAACACCTGTTTCTTTCATTCAAAAATATTAGGTACATTTTTATATTTGACAAACTCATCCTGCCAGCCGGATAAAAGCTGTTTGCGGGCCGGATCCGGCCCTCGAGCCGTACGTTTGACACCCAAGCTTCAGACCAAAGTAATTATTGAACAAGATTTGTGTTAGACCCGCCTACTGACTTTGATCAGTGAGTTTCAAAAATAAAATTAATAAATGCAATATGAAATAAATGCATACACAATTAAACAATTTGCTGAAATACTTAAGTATAGAAAAAATAAAATATTAAAAAGAAAAAAGTTAAATATGAAATACCATTTTGAAATGTAATTTTTTGATAACCCATTCAAAAACATGTATTAATTTATTTAAAATTGTGTTAAATTAATAGCACTGTTGAGTCATTAATTTAAAGATGTGTTAATGTGACACATGACATCAAACTATTGTGTTTGTAATCAGTTATTATTGCATGTTGCAGATGTTCCTGATGCTCCTCAAAATGTACTTATAACTAAACTTAATAATCCCAGGAATATTAGTCTATCTTGGATACCTGGCAGTGATCACAACAGCTCTGTAATAGGTGAGTGAAAACCTCTTTTGTGTGTGTGTGTGTGTGTGTGTGTGTGTGTTTACAGTTTTATACTTTTCAAAAGGTGTTCCATAACCCTTTGTGTATTTTTTAAAATGTTAGAGATTTGAAAATAATGGCCGAGTTATTTATTTATTTAGTTGCGGGTACAGTTTACTTATTAAAAAAGTTCCCTGCGCTTGGCAATTACTCAACTCCCATTTGTGCACTTATGTGATAATCACAATTCATATTATTACTATTAATGTTCCACTAAAATATAGTAGACCCTTCAAAGTTTATCATACTTCATTTAATGAGGATTGTAATTCAATATAGAACAAGGGAAATTGTCATACAAATATAAAGAACAGTTAACTGAATATTAAAACTAAATACAAGTGAAATAAAGTACATCTAATTATGTGCTTTTCAGAAACATGAAGGGGTTTACAGGCCGATGACATGAAAAAAATGTAATGTAATGTAAAATGTATTAATTAATTTTACAGTATTTATCAAATTGAACTGCTTAGGAGCACCCTTTTCTGTAACAAATAAACAAAACACAAATTTAAGAAATTACCCATATGGTTATCTTTACACTTTTTATCATAACCATTCATGATATACCCTTCTTCTGTGGAGGCATCAAAATAAACATTGGAATGAAAAAAAAAAACAGTCATGTTAATCAGGGGTCTCAAACTCGATTTACAAATAAGGAATATTCTCTCTCTCTCTCTCTCTCTCTCTCTCTCTCTCTCTCTCTCTCTCTCTCTCTCTCTCTTCATTGTCTTCTATATTGCACTGATTGCCTTCTTCTGACCACGGCGCAGCCATTTGAGTCCAAATTAGTACAAATATTTTAGACAAACTAAATATTGGCTTTATAAACCACAATGTGAGTGCTACATAATTATATTTACATCTCCTACTATCATGGCCGTTCTTATAGGCATATTTTCTGCTATATGAAGACAGACAAATGCTAAATGGAGTGTGCTCGCTGTTTTACTCAAAAGATGCAATCCTCTGAACACGAGCTTACTGGATCAGCTTTGCATGTGCAATAAAGCAAAGCTTGAGTAGATCAGGTCCCAACTACAATACCAATGCAAAAGCAAAACAAAAAACATTTAACACAAAGAGCAACTTATTTTAAGTAAGCGTAGTGTCTTTGACCAACTTCCACGCGACCCAACAGTGTCAAAATATACATGTTTACGTTAAATTTCCCATCTATAATGACTTACAGGGGAACAGCAGTTTGTTTTCAAATTTTGCCCCTGGCTCGCAGTTATTGTGAGTGACAAGAAGACATTTTTTTTCGCTTTCTAACATGTAAACATTGTCTCGTTTTAGATGACTAGCAATGCAGCTACTGGGAGCTATCAATTGTACCTCTAAATAACTTAATAAGATAAATTAACAAATTATCAATAATACCTTATTTAAGTTCTCTAACCCGTATCATAACCAAGCTGTAGCGACATTGTTATTGTAAGAGCAATCACTGATGAACTATTTTTCTAGCGTATTAACTAGGGCTGCCAATTTTTGGGTGTCCCACGATTCAATTCAATATCGATTATTCGGGTTGCGATTGTATAATAAATCGATTTTTTCGATTCAACGCGATTCTCGATTCAAAAACGTTATTTTTCCGATTCAAAATGATTCTGTATTCATTCAGTACATAGGATTTTAGCAGGATCCACCTCAGTCTGCTGACAAGCTAGCAGAGTAGTAGATTTTTGTAAAAATGATTTTATAATTGTAAAGGACATGGTTTTATCAACTGATTGCTATAATGTAAATGTGTTTTAACTATAAAATGAACCAAAAATATGACTGATTTTATCTTTGTGAAAACATTGGACACAGTGTGTTGTCAAGCTTATGAGATGAAAACCAGCACATTTAGCTGAACTGCACCAATTTTGTCAAGAGGAGTGGTCAAACATTTAAACAGAATCTTGCCAGAAGCTTGTGGATGGCTACCAAAAGTGCTTTATTGCAGTGAAACTTGCCAAAGGACATTTAACCAAATATTAACATTGCTGTATGTATACTTTTGACCCAGCATATTTGCTCACATTTTCAGTAGACCCATAATAAATTCCGAAAAGAACCAAACTTCATGAATGTTTTTTTGTGACCAACAAGTACGTGCTCCAATCACTCTATCACAAAAAAACAGGAGTTGTAGAAATTATTAGAACTCATTATGTTCTTGACAAGTTAATGTAAACTTTTGACCACGACTGTATTGTGACACGTTACAGACACTGTAACGTGTCTGTTACTAGATTACATATAGACCTGCAGTATGTATATAAAATGTTGAGTATTAAAGGTGTGTTACAGGGTTTGAAGGCTACAACGGGGACTCCCATTAGCTGCCTCTTTCAAAAGTTTTTTATCATCTTTAAAATCGTTAAAAAAAAACCCAAAAAAAAACAAGACGTGTTCTTTTGTCTCATAACGATTGGGAACGATAGGCAAAATTCCCGCAAAAAAGTGCAGTTCCAGTGAATGTGTGTGTGAATGGGCGAATGTGGTAATACTGTCAAAGCGCTTTGGGCTCCTTAAAAAGGGGTAGAAAAGCGCTATACAAGTACAACCCATTCACCATTTACCATTTGAATGTGTGTTTGTTTAGTTTTTTCCCCAATGTTCGTCATCATCACCACAAACCACACTAATTTAGTGCACATTTATGTTATCATGCTCTTCCTGACTGTGGGTTTTTGGTATGTTTTCAAACAAGAAGGAGACATCAACCACTTTTTATGAGCGTTTTAGAAGCAGCTCTGCAGTGATTTACAATGAAATCATTTTTTTATTTTTTTTACCACAAGATTTGTGTTAATGGCAGGGAGGCTGCCACTCAAGTTTTTTTTCCCCATTTAATAAATATTTTAATGATATGTATTCTGTGTGGAAAATAATAAACGTAATTGAAAAGATAGTTAAGGACATCAAAACGCATCAATTGAATTTGTTTTAATCAGTCCCTTATGTCCTCTTGCAGCTATACAATTATAAAACAATGTTGCTGAATAGACAATCATGTCTTTTTTTTTTTTATTTCTGACCGTCCAAAATATTGACACACACACACATGTAAGATGGAGGATTCTGGGTTCTTCATCATGTGTCTGTGCAGCACAAGCACTGATCCTGCAGCCTTGTGAGGAACTGCCAGTTTGCACATCCTTCCGACTTGTGCCAAATAAAACGCAAAAGAGTGCTCGCAAAACGGTGATGAGTGTTGATAAATCTCACTCCAGGCGATTAAATAATCAAATTATAATTTTCTCCTCCCACTATTGATGATCAGCATATGTTTTGCATATTCATAAAGACAGACGCAAAATAGATTGCACACCTTATTCTGCTCAAAAGAGGCAATCCACTTTGCAGACGTTTAGTACATGCACACCCTTAGTAAATCAGGCCCACAGTCTTAGTAGATCAGCCACTATACACTAACTAATAGTACACACAATGTTAAAGTTTGCACACACTCTTTAATGCGTGGTATCTGGATCTTAGTAGATCAAGCCCTCTGTGTGTAGTGTGATTCAGAATTGCCATAATATACTTAATCATTAGCTGCTCAGGGTGTGTGGGCTGCAATTACACTGAACTATAAAGTTAAATATAGAGGCCCACAATACATGGGCCTTTATAAGTGTTGCTTTCCAGCAATTTTTCTTTCTGTGTCCGTCACGCTTTCGCTCTCAATCCAGCTCCAGCTCCAACTCCCACTCCACCCCCTCTCTCCTCCAGGCTGTTGCCTTTTAACAGAGCGACAGGTGATTAGTTAACCATGCCCAGGTGGGCCATCTATCTACCTGTCGCTGATTTCGAGGCCGGTCCTGGCACACCCAGCTTCACTGCAGGCCGCAGGCCACGCCCCCCTCCATAGATGGATTTACAATATTAACTATGAACGATTAAACACTGAATATTGAGAAACATATGAAAGTCATAATACCCCCTCTCCATCGACATGTTTTACACTCAAGCAAAACGCAACAAAAATACAACAAACACAGCAAAATATGAACCCGAGAGTAAACCCCCCCCCCCCCCCCCCCCCTACTATCTATTATATCTGATATATCACTTAGCTTTAGAACTTTGTTGTAAAAATCTCCTTCCACGTCTGTCCCCGACTCCCACATTTCAGACTGGCCGCTCTGGAAACACTCTGTGGAAACAAACCACACCCATACTGCTTGGTGCCTCCTCTGAGCTGCTGTGACTTAGATTCCCATAGTAACTGATTAGATTACCATAGTAATTACTATATCATGCAAAAGCGCAGATTCCAACTATTAAAGTTAAAGTTAAAGTACCAATTTTTGTCACACCCACACACTGGGTGTGGTGAAATGTGTCCTCTGCGTTTGACCCAATCCCCTTGTTCATCACCTGGGAGGTGAGGGGAGCAGTGAGCAGCAACGGTGGCCGTGCACGGCAATCATTTTGGTGATTTAACCCCAAATTCCAACCCTTGATGCTGAGTGCCAAGCAGGGAGTTAATGGGTCCCATGTTTATAGTCTTTGGTTTGAACTCACAACCTACCGATATCAGGGCGGACGCTCTAACCCGGGGTTCGACAACCCAAGGCTTTAGCGCTGCCCTAGTGGCTCTCTGGAGATTTTTTAAAAATGTATGAAAAATGGAAAAAGATGAAGAGAAAAAATATATTTTTTGTTTTAATATGGTTTCTGTAGGCGGACAAACATGACACACATCTCCCTAATTGTTATGAAGCACACTGTTTATATTAAACATGCTTCACTGATTCGAATATTTGGCGAGCGCCGTTTTGTCCTACTCATTTTTTCGGTCTTTGAACTCACCGTGGTTTGTTTACAATCAGGGGTCACCAACCTTTTGAAACCAAGACCTACTTCTTGGGTACTGATTAATGCGAAGGGCTACCAGTTTGATACACACTTAAATAAATTGCCAGAAATAGCCAATTTGCTCAATTCACCTTTAATAAATAAATCTATATATATATATATAAAAAAAATGGGTATTTCTGTCTGTGATTCCGTCGTACATTTTTTTTCCTTTTACAGAAAGTTTGTTGTAGAGAATAAAAGATGAAAAAAACACTAAACTGAACGGTTTAAAAGAGGAGAAAACACGAAAAATATTAAAATTGAATTTTGAAATATCGTTTATCTTCAGTTTTGACTCTTTATAATTCAAAATTCAACCGAAAAAAAATGAACAGAAAAACTAGCTAATTCGAATCATTTTGAAAAAATTAAAAAAATAATTTATGGAACATCATTAGTGATTTTTCCTAAATAAGATTAATTTTATAATTTTGATGACATGTTAGATAGGCGCCAGCACCCCCCGCGACCCCGAAAGGGAATAAGCGGTAGAAAATGGATGGATGGATGTTTTAAATAGGTTAAAATCCAATCTGCACTTTGTTAGAATATATAACAAATTGGACCAAGCTATATTTCTAACAAAGACAAATCATTATTTCTTCTATATTTTCCAGAATAAAATGTTTAAAATAAATTCAAAAGACTTTGAAATAAGATTTAAATTTGATTTTACAGATTTTCTAGATTTGCCGGAATAATTTGTTTGAAATTTAATCATAATAAGTTTGAAGAAATATTTCACAAATATTCTTCCTCAAAAAAACAGAAGCTAAAATGAAGAATTAAATTAAAATGTATTTATTATTCTTTACAATAAAAAAATAAATTTACTTGAACATTGATTTAAATTGTCAGGAAAGAAGAGGAAGGAATTTAAAAGTTAAAAAGGTGTATGTGTTTAAAAATCCTAAAATCATTTTTAAGGTTGTATTTTTTCTCTAAAATTGTCTTTCTGAAAGTTATAAGAAGCAAAGTGAAAAAATAAATTAATTTATTTAAACAAGTGAAGACCAAGTCTTTAAAATATTTTCTTGAATTTTCAAATAGTATTTGAGTTTTGTCTCTCTTAGAATTAAAAATGTCAAGCAAAGCGAGACCAGCTTGCTAGTAAATAAATAAAATGTTAAAAATAGAGGCAGCTCACTGGTAAGTGCTGCTGTTTGAGCTATTTTTAGAACAGGCCAGCGGGCTACTCATCTGGTCCTTACGGGCTACCTGGTGCCCGCGGGCAACGCGTTGGTGACCCCTGGTTTACATGTACAACTTTTCCGACTTTTTAGGACGTGTTTTATGCCACTTCTTTTTCTGTTTTTAATGTTGTGCGTGAATGCACAAAGGTGAGTTTTGTTGATGTTATTGACTTGTGTGGAATGCCAATCGGGCATATTTGGTCACTGCATGACTGCAAGCTAATCGATGCTAACATGCTATTTTGGCCAGTTATATGTACACTGCATCATTATGCCTCATTTGTAGCTATATTTGAGATCATTTAGTTCCATTTAGGGCTTCACGGTGGCAGAGGGGTTAGTGTGTCTGCCTCACAATACGAAGGTCCTGCAGTCCTGGGTTCAAATCCAGGCTCGGGATCTTTCTGTGTGGAGTTTGCATGTTCTCCCCGTGAATGCGTGGGTTCCCTCCGGGTACTCCGGCTTCCTCCCACTTACAAAGACATGCACCTGGGGATAGGCCCCTCCCACTTCCAAAGACATGCACCTGGGGATAGGTTGATTGGCAACACTAAATTGGCCCTAGTGTGTGAATGTGAGTGTGAATGTTGTCTGTCTATCTGTGTTGGCCCTGCGATGAGGTAGCGACTTGTCCAGGGTGTACCCCGCCTCCCTCCCGATTGTAGCTGAGATAGGCGCCAGCGCCCCCCGCGACCCCAAAAGGGAATAAGCGGTAGAAAATGGATGGATGGATGGATAGTTCCATTTAAGTCCTCTTAATTCAATGTATATCTCTTGACACACTATCAGTATGTAATATAGCTTTTAAATGAGTTTTGCAGCTCCAGACAGATTTATTTTTGTATTTTTGGTCTAATAAGGCTCTTTCAACATTTTGGGTTCCCGACCCCTGCTCTAACCACTAGCCCACTGAGTAGAATTGAAATACTTTGTATAGTTCAAGACTTACGGTCATTTGAAAACATCACTGCGCATCTCGATGGCAGCTACAGTTTCCTTTTATGGGAATATCCGGCGGGCCGGATTGAAAAGCTTAACGGGCCCTAATTTGCCCCGGTCTGCACTAGATGGATGGAGCCTGCGTACCACAGTTTGCGAATCACTGCTTTAGAAGATTTGCTGACGTCATGCATGATCATGGTTTGAACTTTGTTTAACTTCTGCGGTTTGATTTCTAACTCCTAACCATAACACTTTTGGTGACATTCCACTTTGGAGGTTCTGCTGTACATTCATTCCTATGAATAGGATGCGTATAGTGGGCTTTCAAGAAGTTCAAAGGAGTGTGCGTGAGTGCTTGTGATGATGATGATTAAATGTGCACGACCTTGATCTTCTGCATTAATACAGAATTCATTGTGGAGTATGAGGAGAGTCAGTGGGAGCCGGGGAAGTGGAAGGAGCTACACAAAGTCCCCGGTAACCAGGCAACAGTCGAGCTGGCGCTACACGGACATCTTAACTACCAGTTCAGAGTGTACGCCGTCAACGCTATCGGACCTGGGCCCCCCAGTGAGCCCACTGAGCGCTACAAAACCCCTCCAGCTGGTGAGACCCGCTCACTCGCTTTAATTCATGCTTCCTGCTGTGGTGTAATATAGAGGAAGTTTTTAGTTTTTTTTAAATGGTGTGGGCCAGGCCTGATTGAAACATAATTTCCAGGCAGGGGAGCTTGTAGATAGTTTTGAAAAGGTTCAAAGTCTTTGATTAACATCAACAAGTTGTGCAATAACAAGTTATGGACTTGGAGAAGGCATTTGACTGTGTCCCTCAGGAAGTCCTGTGGGGACTGCTCAGAGAGTATGGGGTATCAGACTGTCTGATTGTGGCGGTCCGCTCCCTGTACGATCAGTGTCAGAGCTTGGTCCGTATTGTCGGCAGTAAGTCGGACACGTTTCCAGTGAGGGTTGGACTCCGCCAAGGCTGCCCTTTGTCACCGATTCTGTTCATAACTTTTATGGACATAATTTCTAGGTGCAGTCAGGGCGTTGAGGGGATCCGGTTTGGTGGCTGCAGGATTAGGTCTCTGCTTTTTGCAGATGATGTGGTCCTGATGGCTTCATCTGGCCAGGATCTTCAGCTCTCACTGGATGGGTTCGCAGCCGAGTGTGAAGAGACTGGGCTGAGAATCAGCACCTCAAAGTCCGAGTTCATGGTTCTCACTCGTAAAAGGGTGGAGTGCCATCTTCAGGTTGGGGAGGAGACCCTGCCCCAAGTGGAGGAGTTCAAGTACCTCGGAGTCTTGTTCACGAGTGAAGGAAGAGTGGATCATGAGGCGGATCGGTGCGGTGTCTTCAGTAATGCAGACGCTGTATCGATCCGTTGTGGTGAAGAAAGAGCTGAGCCGGAAGGCAAAGCTCTCAATTTACCGGTCGATCTACGTTCCCATCCTCACCTATGGTCATGAGCTTTGGGTTATGACCGAAGGGACGAGATCACGGGTACAAGCGGCCTAAATGAGTTTCCTCCGCCGGGTTAGAGGGCTATCCCTTAGAGATAGGGTGAGAAGCTCTGTCATCTGGGAGGAGCTCAAAGTAAAGCCGCTGCTCCTCCACATCCAGAGGAGCCAGATGAGGTGGCTCAGGTATCTGGTCAGGATGCCACCCAAACACCTCCCTCGGAAGGTGTTTCGGGCACGTCCGACCGGTAGGAGGCCACGGGGAAGACCCAGGACACGTTGGGAAGACTATGTCTCCCGGCTGGCCTGGGAACGGCTTGGGATTCTTCGGGAAGGGCTGGACGAAGTGGCTGGGGAGAGGAAAGTCTGGGCTTCCCTGCTTAGGCTGCTGCCCCCGCTACCCGGATGGATGGATGGAAGTTGTGCAATATTCAGGATCCAACAATCAAACAGTTTTTTCCTTTTTTACAAATCTCCTTAAAGCACCCGATAGGAACCCAGAAAACATCAAAATCCATGGCCATGTTCCTCATCAAATGGATATTGGCTGGGAGGTAAGACATTGTCGAACATGCAAACGTACTGTGAAAATATTTCTACAAACTGCATTGTTCTCTTTGTAGCCGCTGTTACCTGTGGAACAAAATGGCCCCGGCTTGGAATACAAGGTGAGCTACAGGAAACTCGATGTGGATGACACGTGGTCGGAACACCTGGTCAAAAGGCACTCCTTCGTTGTGAGCAACACGTCAACGTTCATTCCGTATGAGATCAAAATTCGGAGCAGGAACAGCCATGGCTGGGGACCGCAGCCAAAAATTGTGACGGGTTACTCTGGAGAAGACGGTGAGTGACGGGAAATAATGATCCAGCTAACTTTTTACATGTCATTCATCACAAGACAGAACTAAAAGGTTCATAGTTCTTTGAGAAGCAAACATTGATCTGACAACTATGGCTTATTGCATGTCTATCGTGGACATTCCGAGAAACAAGTAATCACACTCATGCTTTTGTGCATCAAACCACCGTGATGTTAAAGTTATGTCCCCGCCTGTGCTGCTCACATCTCGTACGGAAAAAGTTGCATGAGCTTGAATGAATGAAATTAGTATATTTCAGTCATATAGTCAACCATTTTGTGTGATCAATTTAACAGCACAGATTATACATATTAACAATCATACACATTCACACACTAAAAGAAAAGAAAAAGAATGACCGAATACGGAATAGGCTGAAACCAAGGCTTGTTACTGTCTATCCTATACATTCACTGAAAAATTGATTTCCTGGAACATTAACGTTCAAAAAATCAATGGGATGAAAGTAATTGTTGCTATATTTTATGTTCCATTATTTCACCTTTCAAGGCCATCTTAAGCCTTATCAAAGAACCACATGTCTTCAAATCATCACTGAGCTTGTTCCACCATTTAACTCCTAAAATGAAACACATTTGTATTTTATATTCGTTCTTACTTTACCTATTTCAAAAATCAATATCCCCGTAAATAATAGTTTTCTCCTCTTAATTTAAATAACCTAAGAGTACGAGCTGGAAGGCTGTTGTTCTTGACTTGAAACATTATTTCCATTGTTTTTAAAAACACAATATCTGAAAATGTTAACAAATTACAACTTTTGAAAAATGTATTGGTAGGTTGATAGTAGCACATTTTGTGTATTATTGTAATTACCCTTTTTTGAAGTTTAATTATTGGGACTATTTTTGTTCCATCCATCCATCCATTTCTACCGCTTATTCCCTGTGGGGGCGGAAGGCGGGGTACACCCTGGAGACCTGGACAAGTCGCCACCTCATCGTAGGGCCTATATGTTTGTTTTAAAAACATTTCCCCAAACTTCAACACGATGTTTAATATGGAAAAAATAAAAGAATAATATAACATCTGCAGACATTTCTTATTCAGCATGTCTTACTTTATAAAATATAGCAATGGATTTGAAAATGTTTCCCTTTTTATATTCAATATGCGGTTTCCAACATATTTTATGATCAACTATTATTCCCAAGAATTTTATTTCATATACTTTTATCAATTTCCACTTGATTAAGAGCGGCATGGCATAGTGGGTAGAGCGGCCGGCCAGAAACCTGAGGGTTGCAGGTTCGCTTCCCACCTATTAACATACAAAAAAAATTTGCTGCTGTTGTGTCCTTGGGCAGGACACTTCACCCTTTGTCCCCGGTGCCGCTCACACTGGTGAATGAATGATAGGTGGTGGTCGGAGGGGCCGTAGGCGCAAAACTGGCAGCCACGCTTCCGTCAGTCTACCCCAGGGTAGCTGTGGCTACTGATGTAGCTTAGCACCACCAGGTGTGAATGAATGTTGAGTCCCACTTCTCTGTGAGCCCCTTGAGTGTTTAGAAAAGCGTGATATATACGGTAAATCTAAAATCTCTAAATCTAAGTTATGATTTATTTTCATGTTGCTTCACAATTTGTCCTAGCACCACTAAACACCATACATTTAGTTTTCTTATCATTTATTCATAACTTATTAAAACCATGAAATTGATTGATTGAATTATCACGTCTTCATACCAAGGACTATAAAAATGGGACCCATTACCTCCCTGCTTGACACTCAGCATCAAGGGTTGGAATTGTGGGTTGAATCAAACAAAAAGGATTCCCGGGCGCAGACCCCGCTGCTGCTCACTGCTCCCCTCACCTCCCAGGGGGTGATCGAGGGTGATGGGTCAAATGCAGAGAATAATTTCGCCACACCTCGTGTGTGTGTGTGACAATCATTGGTACTTTAACTTAACTTCAAGCAGTTGAGGCAAAGTATTATCTCTGATAGTTGAGCTACACCCATGCAACAAAAACTCCTCAATACAGTGGTACCTCTGCTTACCATTGTCCCAGCTCACAAGTTGATTCGTATACAAACTGTCTCTCAGCTAATTGTTCTGCTATAGGCTGCCACCAAAAAGTTTGGTTACAAGCATCCCCACCGCTAGCTGGCCTAGTGAATGTGGCAGTGAAACAGTAAGAGCCGACCTGAACATCTGGTGTCTCTCTACAAAATAGGGGTTGTACATTATACTGGTTCCTACAAACTACCACGGTACTAATTAATAAAAAAAAAAAAGTATTATAATGCCTTTGATAAATACCAGTATGTATATTTTTTTCATCAGCTTTCAGTAATGTGCGCTGCCGCGACAATGCTGGCATAAAAAATGTTGCATGTTAGTCAACACACACACAGCACTTGCAAGCAGAATGTGTGGAGAAAGAAGAGGGCGAATGGATATATTTTGGCTTTAAACCTAAAAATGAAGGTGGAAACTATAAACACTGCAGCGCTGCTCTACAAGCAGTGCTTTAACCTCTTAAAGGGGAACATTATCACCAGACCTATGTAAGCGTCAATATATACCTTGATGTTGCAGAAAAAAGAACATATATTTTTTTAACCGATTTCCGAACTCTAAATGGGTGAATTTTGGCGAATTAAACGCCTTTCTATTATTCGCTCTGACGTCACCTAGGTAGTCAGTCCGCCATTTTCTCAAACACATTACAAACATCGAGTCTAACAAACTTTTTTTCTTTTCCGTTTTTTCGACTGTTTTCCGTACCTTGGAGAGATGCCTCATCGGTGTGTTGTCGGAGGGTGCAACAACACGATCAGGGACGGATTCAAGTTGACTTACGTGGAGTGTGCTTCGATTAGCACGGCATACTAATTGATGCTAACATGCTATTTAGGCTAGCTGTATGTACATTTGTAGCTATATTTGCATCCAGCCTTTCTCTCCACCCACATTTAATGCCAAACAAACACTTACCAATCGACAGATTTAAGTTGCTCCAGTTTCACAAGATGCGAAAGTCCTGATCGTTTGGTCTGCACATTTTACCGGCGATGCTAAGGCAGATATGGCACAGAGATGTAAGGATATCCTGCAGATGCATTTCCATTGATATAGTCAACGAAATCACAAAAGTGAATTTTGTTGATGTTATTGACTTATGTGCTAATCAGACATATTTGGTCACGGCATGACTGCCAGCTAATCGATGCTAACATGCTATTTAGGCTAGCTGTATGTACATTTGTAGCTATAATTGCATCCAGCCTTTCTCTCCACCCACATTTAATGCCAAACAAACACCTACCAATCGACAGATTTAAGTTGCTCCAGTGTCACAAGATGCGAAAGTCCCGATCGTTTGGTCCGCACATTTTACCGGTGATGCTAAGGCAGACATGGCACAGAGATTTATGGATATCCTGCAGATGCATTTCCAACGACATCCTGCGACACTCAATCGAAGGCGATCGCCGAATTGCGTCAATAGCTATTCGCTCAATAGCTTCAGTTTCTTCTTCAATTTCGTTTTCGCTATCTGCCTCCATACTCCAACCATCCGTTTCGATACATGCGTAATCTGTTGTGTTGAATCGCTTAGGCCGCTGAAATCCGAGTCTGAATACAAGCTAATGTCGCTATATCTTGCTGTGCTAGCCGCCATGTTGGGATCACTAAATGATGTCGGAGGAAAATGGACGATGGATTTAAAGATAACGAAAATCAGGCACTTTAAAGCCTTTTTCGGGATATTCCGCGATGGGTAAAATTTTCAAAAAAACTTCTAAAAATAAAATAAGCCACTGAGAACTGATTTTTTTTGGTTTTAACCCTTCTGAAATTGTGATAATGTTCCCCTTTAAGCCCAAAATGTTTGTTTACACGATTTGTTTATTTGTCTTTGCTATTCGGGTTTATTGGACCCAAAATAGAATAAAAACTAAAAATCCTATTTTCATATGATGTACTTAGTCCATAAGTAGCAAGCGTGTACTTTATGTGTAGTGTTTTTTTTTCCATTGTACTGTATGTTATACTCTTCTGACACCACCAGATCGTGTAAACAAACATTTTGGGCTTAAAGGGGAACATTATCACAATTTCAGAAGGGTTAAAACCAAAAAAAATCAGTTCTCAGTGGCTTATTTTATTTTTAGAAGTTTTTTTGAAAATTTTAAGTGTATAAGTGTCCATATGTCGGCATATAACCCCAATTCAGTAGTGTACACAATTTTGGAAATACGGGCTAAAAGGTGCTGTCCACACATGTGGCCACTAAAGCCTTTAGAGGTTAAAACATAGCTAGCTCGCGGCTAATGTCTATTTGTAGTGTTACCGCTACTCCTATATCACTAATCCTTGCCTAAATGGTGACAAATAAACTTTGTTTCTTGCAATTATCATCACTGCAGGACAAGGAATAGCTAAATATGCTTCACTATACACCGTATAGATTTACACTAGCTAACCGCTAACAGCAAGCTAGCGCTCTTGAATGTAAACAAAAGGGTGGGTCCGCACATACGTCAACTGTAACGATATCAAGTACAAGAGCCATATCCAGTCAATGGTACAATGATTACATCTATATTTTTACCATCACAAAATCTGAAATTAATTTTTTTAAAGTTTTTATTATGTTTATAAACTCAGGAAATAAGTCCCAGGACAAATGACGACTTTAAATATGACCAATGTATGACCTTGTAACTACTTGGTATTGGATCGATACCCAAAACCTATGTAAAGTATCCAAACAACAGAAAAATTGGTGCTTCTTTCATTTCATCAGAAGTGTAGATAGAACTTGTTCAAACACAAAATAACCAAATATTAACAATAAATGAACATACATGTAACACATTTTCTACTGATTGTCCCTCATAATTTTGACAAAATAATGCGATGGGAAATTATACAATATGATACTGCATACGTCAGCAGCCAAATTCGCAGACATCGTAACCCATTTGCTTAAAATTTTGTAGTATGTTCAATAAGTATCCCCATTTTTTCTTTAATTGGAATAAAAAAACATGTTAAATATTTCCTAAATATTTTTTTGTTAAAATAAAGCTGATATATTCATTTTTTTGTGGTTCCTTATATTTAGAAAAAGCCATACCGGTAGCAAAACATTAGTAATGGGACAACCCTACTAGAAAGATAACTGAAGAAAGTGAGTGTGAAGGAGAGTGCCAAGAAGAAGCCAATATGAATTGAAAAACTAAATAAAGGAAAAACATTACTGATATGTGCATGTGGACGACTTGGTGAAGCAGTAGGTTTAGTCCGTACCGTAAAGTAGGATGAGTCGATCACACCTGCCAAGGGCATGGAAATACTGTTTCAACCTCGGTCATTTATCCATGAAAATATGGAGAAGCTGCTGATGATGTGTTTGACCGAGAAGCAGCTCAAGAGAGATACCGTAGAAGTTTGCTGTCCAGGCTTAATGCTGTACATTATATTACTTTATAAAAACTGCTGAAGTTGTTTACATTACGATTATTGTTTTCATATAATATTAATCAGAAGTTAGTTTTTCCTATTTTAAAGCATTTTAAATGTTCAAATTGTTTTTTTGGAGGCCCTGCACGGATTCATTTGATTTAAATTAATTTCACTGTTTAACATTGATTTCAGAGACACATATTTTGGTTACAAGCCCTGTTACAGAAACATTAAACTTGCAGGCCAAAGTTACTCTGGGTCTGCTCAAAATAGCATTGGCATAGAAACAGAAGTTCAGAACTTTGAGAATAATTGATTTATCATTCTGTTTTGCACACTTTTGGAGTCAACATGTGCATAGTCATGTACATTTTTTGTATATATTGTTTTTCAAATCACCTGACATGTATACTGTGTATATGTACATAATGTATCCATTTTTTAACGTATTTTTTTATATACATGTTACAGGTTGTATTTATTTTATTATTGAATGTATCAAATTTGATGAATATTTAATGGGCCGCAATGGAAACAAGCTTTTTGGCTTTTTGTGCCATACATTTGCCTTTTTGAAGCATTACATGGATTCAATTTTTTAAGATGTCAATAAACTTCTCAATCAATCAATTTCTAAAGTTCCCCATAACTGATCAGAGAAATGTAGTCAAATGTCCAATACTGTATCAAACAGCTTGAAGTCCTCTGTTTCTTTCTTTCTTTCTTTGCAATTCAAAGTTTAAGTACCAATGATTGTCACACATACTAGATGTGGCGAACTTATTCTCTGCATTTGACCCATCACCCTTGATCACCCCCTGGGAGGTGAGGGGAGCAGTGGGCAGCAGCGGTGCCACGCCCTGGAATCATTTATGGTGATTTAACCCCCAATTCCAACCCTTAATGCTGAGTGCCAAGCAGGGAGGTAATGGGTCCCATTTTTATAGTCTTTGGTATGACTCGGCCTGGATTTGAACTCACGACCTACCGATCTCAGGGCGGACACTTTAAACACTAGGCCACAGAGTAGGTTTTGTCTTGCATCTCTTAGCATTCACATGCACTTTCTAAGATAACTTCATTCCTGAGTTGTGTCAAATCTTGATGTTCTCCACTTTTTTTCTCCTTTACCCTGAAGCCTAAACATATCCCAATTTATTTTGTGTGTAATCATTGCCCCACCCTTTCTTCAGTTGTCTTTCGGCATTGTCTTCGGGAAAATGTGTCAGGTTAAGTTATTTTCCTTTTTTTCCACCCTTTTTTGCCTGTGCAGTAGTGGCTCCCCCCCGCCCTCCAGTGCAGCAGGTGGCAAATAACCTTTAGTAGAGCCGAGATCTGAAATGTATGCTTCTGTCTCAGAATCTGTGCGACCTTTAATAGATCACGATGCGTAGGCCGACTGAGGCGCGATGCGGCTGCTTCTAGGGTCTGCTTTGCTTCAATCCTCTCCTGCTTCCACGTAGAGCAGAAAATATGTAGAGTTCCTGTTCAGCTCATGTTTGATGTTTTTTTTCTTTCCCTTGACTAAATTAAACTGGGAAATGACATTTTTAAATACACATGCCTGTTCATGTTATATTTAGTGCCAGCATTATTCCCAATAATTTAGCAGCTCACTGACATTTTTTCACAGAAGTTATAATGTTGATTAAGACTCTGCAAGGTTTGGCTGTTGTGTTGAGACTCTGCAAAGTCCCTGCGGAGTTCCGTGACCTCTCCTTGCGTGTGTCCTGCAGTTCCCACTGCTGCTCCACGGGATATTGCAGTGGAGGTGATGAACACGACTGTTCTGAGAGTAAGCTGGAACCCCATACCGCCCGCCACTGTGAGAGGTCACCTCAGGGGTTACCATGTAAGTTTTCATCAAGCACTTTGCAGCAAAGGTTTCTGTGCAGGAATGCTGAACTTGGTGAAAATTGAAGAAGTGCTGACATTCTTTATTTTATACTTTATAACAAGAATGACAACTTGGTTGTTGTTGGGAAACACTTACCGTATCTTATAGAAACAGATTTTTTTTTTCATTTGACAGCCAAGTATGCTCATTTTTAAAAAGGCCCACACATCCTGTCTACCTCAGATTTCATATTTCAATTATTAAATTGGTTAAATTGCAGATGGTTACCTAAAAAGGTATACATTTATAGCAGGGCTCCCTTAACTACAGCGTCCGAAATTCCGGGCCGCGGGAAGTCCCAAAAAAAGAAAAAAAAAAAAAAGATATATATGTATATATTAGGGCTGTGAATCTTTGGGTGTCCCACGATTCGATTCAATATCGATTCTTGGGGTGACGATTCGATAATATTTCGATTCGATTCGATTTTCGATTCAAAAAGGATTTTTTCACGATTTAAAAGGATTTTGTGTTCATCCAATACATAGGATTTCAGCAGGATCTACCCCAGTCTGCTGACATGCTAGCAGAGTAGTAGAATTTTGTAAAAAGCTTTTATATTTGTAAAGGACAATGTTTTATCAACTGATAGCAATAATGTAAATTTGTTTTAACTATTAAATCAACCAAAAATATGACTTATTTTATCTTTGTGAAAACATTGGACACAGTGTGTTGTCAAGCTTATGAGATGTGATGCAAGTGTAAGCCACTGTGACACTTTTTTTTGTTTTTATAAATGTCTAATGATAATGTCAATGAGGGAGTTTTAATCACTGCTATGCTGAAATTATAACTAATATTGATACTGTTGTTGATAATATTCATTTTTGTTTCACTACTTTTGGTTTGTTCTGTGTCGTGTTTGTGTCTTCTTCTCAAGTGCTCTGTTTATTGCAGTTCTGAGTGTTGCTGGGTCAGGTTTGGTTTTGGAATTGGATTGTATTGTTATGGTATTGCTGTTTAGTGGTTTGTTGGTTTGATTAAAAAAAAAAAAAAAAATATATATATTTTTTTTTAAATTAGAATCAATTCTGAATCGCACAACATAAACAATTCGATTCATATTCGAATCGATTTTTTCCCCACACCCCTAGTATATATATATATATATATATATATAATATATATATATATATATATATATATATATATATATATATATATACATATATATATATACATACCGGAGTAGAGAGGAATATACGTCAGGTCAGGAAAAAACACAGAGGGTATTTCATCCCTACCAGTCTGTTTCTTAGGTTTCCTTGCTCTTCAAGGGATTTTATATACTTCAATTGAATCTCCCGAAGAGCAGGGAAACCTGCGAAACAGGTCAGGAAAAAACACAGAGGCTATTTCATCCCTACACGCCTGTTTCGCAGGTTTCCCTGCTCTTTAGGGGATTTTGTTAAAGTACATACAATCACCTTGAGAGCAGGGAAATCTGCGAAATCGAGAGCATGCCAAGAGTGTGCGAAAAAGAACTCGGAGCAAAGGGTGGCTACTTTGAAGAAACCAGAATGTAAAACATGTTTTCAATTATGTCACCTTTTTTTGTTAAGTACATAACTCCACATGTGTTCATTCATATTTTTGATGCCTTCAGTGACACTACAATGTAAAAAGTCATGAAAATAAAGAAAGCGCATTGAATGAGAAGGTGTGTCCATACGTTTGGCCTGTACTGTACATTATCTGAAATTACTTAAGTATCAATAATTTGATTTGAGAGTCGAAATTTTTACAAATATTTGGTATCGTCAGCATCAAGCTACGGATCACTTTTAATAACAATTGCTTTATACTGTTTTGAAAAGGTGTTCAAACGTTACATTTTGTGTTGTTTTCACAAAGCTTAAATTACCGCAAAGGTCTCAAGAAGCCGATTATTATCGCATGTTCGCCACCATGGACGCACATATTTAAACACTCCCGACTACTCCCTTTCCCTGACTTTCCTCGCTATCACCAGCCAGATCTCAACAGGGGAATCCTTTGCCTTATGGAAAGTTGAATAATCCAAAACTCTTTAGAATAACTAAAATAATCACTTGATTAAAGTACAGTGTTTTGTGTTCCTAGGTTCAAAAACAGTGTTACTGTTCAAACTGTGTGTAATGTGTGGCCATAAATCTTAAATATACTTATTAAATCAAACATTTGACTTGTTTTTAATTAATACTTCGGCCTAATACTACGATCCCTTCATCCATCCATTTTCTACCGCTTATTCCCTGTGGGGTCGCGGGGGGCGCTGGTGCCTATCTCAGCTACAATCGGGTGGAAGGCGTGGTACGCCCTGGACAAGTCGCTACCTTATCGCAGGGCCAACACAGATAGACGGACAACATTCACACTCACATTCACACACTAGGGCCAATTTAGTGTTGCCAATCAACCTATCCCCAGGTGCATGTCTTTTGGAAGTGGGAGGAAGGTGGAGTACCCGGAGGGAACCCACGCAGTCACGGGGAGGAGATGCAAACTCCACACAGAAAGATCCCAAGCCCGGGATTGAACCCATGACTACTCAGGACCTTTGTATTATGAGGCAGATGCACTAACCCCTCCTCCATCGTTCTGCCCCCTGATACAACTACTGTATTTTAATGCTGGTCATTATGGCGGTACTTGGGAGAGCCAAGGATTTCAGAGGTGGTATTTGGTGAAAAATGTTTGTGAAACACTGCAGTAACAGATAGCAGTATTACTAATAAAATTGGCCATGGCACCAGCGCCCCCTGCGACCCCAAAGGGAATAAGCGGTAGAAAAATGGATGGATGGATGGCTATAGTCATGGTTTAAGAGGAGCCTGACCATGTTTCACGAAAACAGGCTTTCATGCTGTCCAGTCTATGGTCACATGTTATGTTATTTATACTATTTTATGAAAAAATGTAGGGGAACAGCACTTTTTTTTAAATGTTGCCCATCGTTCAGATTTATTTGTTAATGCATTCTAACTAATAAAATAAAAAAAATATATATCTGCTTACAATGGAGCCAATGGGAGGTCTTCTATTCCGGCCATGAAACCCTCTAAATTACCATCCAAAAGCCCCCAACAATACTCACTTTACTTTTCGTGACTTGAATATTAACCAAATATTAGTGTTATTGTTATCATAAGCGCTAACGCAGAGAAACCTTTTAGCGGCAAAGTGTTTACAGAGAGCTAACTAGCTTGTGCTGCTATAGTGACATTATCACCCGGTGAGCTGCCTTCCTGCTTCGAAGCTTGTGAAAGTTAACGACAAGTTAGTCAATTTTGGCATCCATCTCAGACCCGTAAAATAACTAAAAAGACACGAAAAGACGTGAGAATTGTTTACTTTCTTCATTTAATTTATATCTATAACAACATCCCATTAGTCTGCATATAAGTGACGGCAGACATTGTACAGTGAGGGATGTTGAATTATGTTTGTTGACTCTCATGATGTCTGTAGTGAGTTGTAATAAAGTTTGTGAAAGTAATGCGCTGCCGTATACATGAGCAAAATATGCCAATATTACATGTTATTATGAATGTGCCATTTACTACATTCAATATATACTTTCCGGCAGTAAGTCAGACCCGTTTCCAGTGAGGGTTGGACTACGCCAGGGCTGCCCTTTGTCACCAATTATTTTTACAACTTTTATGGACAGAATTTCTAGGCGTAGTCAAGGCGTTGAAGGGACCAGGTTTGGTGGCTGTAGGATTAGGTCTCTGCTTTTTGCAGATGATGTGGTCCTGCTGGCTTCATCTGAACAGGATCTTCAGCTCTCACTAGATCGGTTCGCAGCATAGTGTTAAAATGGCTGGGATGACAATCAGCACTTCCAAGTCCGAGTCTCGCCCGGAAAAGGATGGAGTTGCATCTACGGGTTGGGGAAGAGATCCTGCCCTGAGTTGAGAAGTTCTAATATCTTAGTGATAGGGTGAGAAGCTCTGTCATTCGGGTGGAGCTCAGAGTAAAGCCCCTGCTCCTCCACATCGAGAGGAGCCTGATGAGGTGGTTCGGGCATCTGGTCAGAATGCCCCCCGAACGCCTCCCTGAAGAGGTGTTTAGTTAGGGCTTGTCTGACTGGTAGAAGACCACGGGGTAGACCTGGGACATGGTTGAGAGACAATGTCTCCCAGCTGGCCTGAGAATGCTGCGACCCAACTTCGGTTAAGCTGAAGATGGATGGATGGATGTACACTAACAGCATGTATATACACAACCTTTATGGAGGTGTTTGGGTGTTTTTTGGGAGTCACTTTTAAGGCAGAATAGAGTGATTCATATAGGTTCCATTGTAAGTGGAATTTTGCCCGCATTCATTTACTAATTAGAATGCATTAAAAAAAGAAACCACTTTTGGGTAACACTTTAGAATGGGAAACATCCATCCATCCACTTTCTACCGCGTGTCCCGTTAGGGGTTGCGGGAGGTGCTGGAGCCTATCCCAGCTGTATTCGGGCGGAGGGCGGGATACACCCTGGACAAGTCGCCAACCCATTACAGGACCAACACAGATAGACAGACATTCACACACACTTTCACACACTAGGGCCAATTTAGTGTTGCCAATCAACCTATCGCCAGGTGCATGTTTTTGGCGGTGGGAGGAAGTCGGAGTACCCGGAGGGAACCCACGCATTTTACGGGGAGAACATTCAAACTCCATACAAAAAGATAACGAGCCCGGGATTGAACCCAGGATTACTCAGGATCTTCGTATTGTGAGGCACATGCATTAACCCCTGTCCTACCGTACTGCCTCTTTTTGGAACATATAAACCAATAATTAGTTGCTTTTTAACATAGGGTAAGGGTTATGGTTAGGGTTAGGGTTAGGGGTAGGGTTGGGTTAGGGAAGACTCTTAGTTAATGGCTTACTGGTTGTATAAAAAGGCCGTGCAGATAAGTACTTAATAAGTATTTAATAATGACTAATTAACAGCCCATATGTTACTAATTTGCATGTTAATAAGCAACTAATTAATGATTCACATGTTCCCCATACTAAAGTGTTATCAACTTTTGTATGCTTGTCTTACATAAGGATGGTGAGTGATAGGCAAAAGGAGCTCGCTAAATAAAGACAAGCCTCCTTTCTAAAAATGTTGTATCTGCTTAGGTTCACTGGCTGAGGAAGCGAAGTTTTCTGTATCCCGACAAAATCTTGGATGAACATCAATCGCTGTCCTTCCCTGGGAAGAGAACCCACGCCATCGTGCCCGGCCTTGAACCTTTCTCCGAGTATACGCTCACTGTCAACGTCTTCAACAAGAAGGGAAATGGGCCTAGCAGTGACCCGGTCACCTTCAACACTCCGGAAGGAGGTGAGGTGTTGGCACCCAGCTATTTATAGACACAGGACCTGACACTCAGGTGCTCCTCATACACTCTCTGCCTATTCACCTGTGAGAGTACATCAAAAAAGAAACTGAGAGGCAACAACAACTAACAGATGGGGATTCATACTGTGTTTTTGAGCAAATGTCATTATGTTTAATAGGCAGGGAGATGATTCTGCTTTAAAGCAAGACAGCGTGAGAGATAGTCATTAAATACTGTAAGGAAGTAGCAACATGGGACTCTTATAAACCTGTTTGGGGACAGAGCTCATTTGGTTACGCAGTAAATACGGTAATAAATGTGCTACATAGTCTGCATCTTATTAAGGAGGATAATTGGCTTTTTCACAGTTCCTGAGCAGGTGCCCATTCTGACCACCTCTAATGCCCGGAGAGACTCTGTCCTCTTGGTATGGGGGCCACCACTTGTGGCAAATGGCATCCTCACTGGCTACCACCTGCAGTACCACCTAAGTAAGTATAGTCACACATACACACGCATGCACACACATTCTTATATGTGCTACCTTCTTGAGACCTCTGAAAAATGCCTCTTTCTCGATATATAAAGATTTGTATTTACAACATTAATAATATACCATTCAATTATTATTTATATAGCCCTAAATCTCTAGTGTCTCAAAGGGCTGCACAAACCACAACACAAACCACAACGACATCCTCGGTAGAGCCTGCATAAAGGCAAGGAAAACTCACACCCAATGGGATGTCGGTGACAATGTAACTATGAGAAACCTTGGAGAGGACCGCATATGTGGGCAACCGCCCCCCAAGGGAACCGAAAGCAATGGATGTCGAGCGGGTCTAACATGATACCGTGAAAATTCAATCCATAGTGGATCCAACAGAACTGTGAGAGTCCAGTCCAAAGCGGATCAAACACAGTACAGAGAGTCCCATCCAAAGTGGAGCCAGCAGGAGACCATCCCAAGCGGAGGCGGATCAGCAGCGCAGAGATTTCTCCAGCCGATACACAGGCGAGCGGTCCATCCTGGGTCCCGACTCTGAACGAGCGGTCCATCCTGGGTCCCGACTCTGGACATCCGGTACTTCATCCAAGGCCACCGGACCGGACCCCCTCCACAACGGAGAGTGGGACAGAGGAGAAAAAGAAAAGAAACGGCAGGTCAACTGGTCTAAAAAGGGAGTCTATACTATATACATACATCCATTTTCTACCGCTTATTCCCTTTTTTTTGGGGTCGCGGGGGGCGCTGGCGCCTATCTCAGCTACAATTGGGCGGAAGGCGGGGTACACCCTGGACAAGTCACCACCTCATCGCAGGGCCAACACAGATAGACAGACAACATTCACACTCACATTCACACGCTAGGGCCAATTTAGTGTTGCCAATCAACTTATCCCCAGGTGCATGTCTTTGGAGGTGGGAGGAAGCCGGAGTACCCGAAGGGAACCCACGCATTCACGGGGAGAATATGCAAACTCCACACAGAAAGATCCCGAGCCTGGATTTGAACCCAGGACTGCAGGAACTTCGTATTGTGAGGCAGACGCACTAACCCCTCAGCCACTGTAAAGCCCTACTATATACATACTAAGCAAAAATAAAAAGGTTAAGCTTTTTAGTTCAGTTTTTTGTGGGGGAATTTTTTGTTTGTAATTTGTTTTCAATCTTCATTATTTATTTCTAGTTATTAAACGGTAAATGGGTTATACTTGGGGCGGTATAGCTCGGTTGGTAGAGTGGCCGTGACAGCAACTTGAGGGTTACAAGTTCGATTCCCTGCTTCCGCCATCTTAGTCACTGCTGTTGTGTCCTTGGGCAAGACAATTTACCCACCTGCTCCCAGTGCCTCTCACACTGGTTTAAATGCAATTTAGATATTGGGTTTTACTATGTAAAAGCACTTTGAGTCACTAGAGAAAAGCACTATTTAAATATAATTCACTTCACTTCACCTGTATAGCGCTTTTCTACCTTCAAGGTTCTTAATGCGCTTTGACACTATTTCCACATTCACCCATTCACACAGAAATTCACACTGATGGCGGGAGCTGCCATGCAAGGCGCTAACCTGAACTCATCAGGAGCAAGGGTGTCTTGCTTAAGGACTCAACGGACGTGACTAGGTTGCTAGAAGCTGGGGATTAAACCAGGAAACATAAGGTTGCTGGCACGGCCACACTGCCAACTGCGCCATGTCTCTATTCACATATTTGTTTTATTTGTTTTTATTAATTGTGGCCAAAGGGGGCACATTTCAATTCCTTACACACTGGTATTACATATGCTGGCCAAAGGGGGAGAACTTAACATTTTCTAACAGACTTGTTATTTCAAATGTTGACACACAGTCAATTTGAAAAATCCCTCCTTTTTGGGACCACCCTAATTTTGATAGATTTCAACACCTGGGGTGCAAATGACAACATAATCTATTAGATGCAATGGTTTTTCATATTGGGACCATGATTTTGATCCTAACTTGTTCACCGTTCCTCATATGGAAGGTACTTTTCCTTGTTGATGTCTCAAGAAGACACACACACACACACATGATTTTGTCTGAGGCCCCCTTTTGGTCTTTACTATGATCTATTTACGATTGTGTGACCTCAGGTTGGAAAGACAGCAAGCAACGTGTAGGTTAAAAAATAAAGATGATGTAAATGTAAACCAGTTACTCTTTGTAGGTTTAAACTCTTAAGACTTTCAGACCAAAATGTGATAACTCGGAAGCGCAGTAGACTTTATGTCTTTGTTTGATCAATAAGGTTGTTCATCAAGCGTTGAAAAGAGTGGCATTATTAGGCCTTTTTAGGGGAGATAAAGGCACCCTAAAATATCCTTAAATACCCCTAAAAATTTGGTGTATTGAGAAAAAAAAAGTTTTTTGGTTGTTGTTTTTTTTTTGTTTGTTTGTGTCTGCCTCACAATACGAAGGTCCTGACTAGTCCTGAGTTCAATCCCGGGATCGGGATCTTTCTGTGTGGAGTTTGCATGTTCTCCCCGTGACTGCGTGGGTTCCCTCCGGGTACTCCGGCTTCCTCCCACTTCCAAAAACATGCACCTGTGGATAGGTTGATTGGCAACACTCTATCAATCGATCAATCAATGTTTATTTATATAGCTCTAAATCACAAGTGCCCCAAAGGGCTGCACAAACCACAATGACATCCTCGGTAGGGCCCATATAAGGGCAAGGAAAAACTCACCCCAGTGGGACGTCGACAATGATGACTATGAGAAACCTTGGAGAGGACAGCATATGTCACCCCCCAGCGGACCGAAAGCAATAGATGTCGAGCAAATCTAACATGATACTGTGAAAGTCCAATCCATAGTGGATCTAACGTAACCGTGAGAATTAAGTCCAAACTGGATCCAATAAAGTAGTGAGAGTCCCATACAAAGTGGAACCAGCAGGAAACCATCCCAAGGTGAGGCGGGTCAGCAGCGCAAAGATGTCCCCAACCGATACACAGGCAAGCGGTTCATCCTGGGTCCCGACTTTGGACGAGCGGTCCATCCTGGGTCCCGACTCTGGACAGCCAGTACTTCATCCATGGCAACCGGACCAGACCCCCTCCCCAAGGGAGGGGGGGACATTGGAGAAAAAGAAAGGAAACGGCAGATCAACTAGTCCAAAAAGGGGGTTTATTTAAAGGCTAGAGTATACAAATAAGTTTTAAGATGAGACTTAAATGCTTCTACTAAATTGGCCCTAGTGTGTGAATGTGAGTGTGAATGTTGTCTGTCTATCTGTGTTGGCCCTGCGATGAGGTGGCGACTTGTCCAGGGTGTACCTCGCCTTTCGCCTGAATGCAGCTGAGATAGGCTCCACTGACCCCAAAAGGGACAAGCGGTAGAAAATAGATGGATGTGGTTTTTTTTTTGCAAAAAAATTTCAACAACTTATCCAGAATGTGATTTGTAATACTAATACAACCTGTCATGATTCACTTAAAGGCCTACTGAAATGAGATTTTCTTATTCAAACGGGGATAGCAGGTCCATTCTATGTGTCATACTTGATCATTTCGCAATATTGCCATATTCTTGCTGAAAGGATTTTGCAAAGAACATCGACGATAAAGTTTGCAACTTTTGGTCGCTAATAAAAAAGCCGTGCCTGTATAGGAAGTAGCAGACAATGTGCGCGTGACGTCACCGGTGTGAGGGCTCCTCACATCCTCACATTGTTTATAATGTGAGCCACCAGCATTAAGAGCAATTCGGACCGAGGGAGCGACAATTTCCCCATTAATTTGAGCGAGGATGAAAGATTTGTGGATGAGGAAAGTTAGAGTTAAGCACTAAAATAAAAAATAAAAAAAGACAAGGCGACGGCTCCAGGCGGCGGCAGTGGGAGAGTTTCAGATGTAATTAGACACATTTACTAGGATAATTCTGGAAAATTCCTTATCTGCTTATTGTGTTAATAGTATTTTAGTGTCATACCTGAAAGCCAGATGGCTGCGGTGAACGCCAGTGTCTCTGAGAGAAGCCGAGGAGTCAAGATCACAGCTGCCTTTTTGAGCTGGAAGATGAGGTCGCGTAATCCACTCAAGTCTCCGGTAAGAGCCGACTTAATATCACAATTTTCCCATCCAAAAACTTGCTGGTTGACGTAGAGAAACATGTTTGCTTGACCGCTCTGTGTTAAAGCTTCACAACAAACAAAGAAACACCGGCTGTGTTTCGGTGCTAAAGGCAGCTGCAATCCACCGCTTTCCACCAACAGCATTCTTATTTAACGTCTCCATTTTTAATTGAACAAATTGCAAAAGATTCAGCAACACAGATGTCCAAAATACTGTGTAATTGCGCGATGAAAAGAGACGACTTTTAGCCGTAAGTGGTGCTGGGCTAATATGTCCCCTCCAACCAAAAATGTCACAAAGACCCGTCATCATACGCGTCATGATTCCGCGACGTTTTCAACAGGAAACTCCGTGGGAAATTTAAAATTGTAATTTAGTAAACTAAAAAGGCCGTATTGGCGTGTGTATTTCAATGTTAATATTTCATCATTGATATATAAACTATCAGACTGCATGGTGGGTAGTAGTGGGTTTCAGTAGGCCTTTAAATATAATTATAAATGTGTCAATTTCTCTTCACTTTATAGTGTAAACTAGCAATTAGCTGATTAATGTATGATTTTGATTAAGTGGATGGTTATGATCATGAATATAACATCATTATTATTGCAATATTTTTATTATTAGTGTATCTACTGGGGGTTAAGCCTCCCTTATCTTCAAAACTAGTGATGCTTCGAAGTACTTGAAGCAATGTGTCTTGAATGCACCACAGTTACAGTGGGGCAACAAAGTGTTTAGTCAGCCACCGATTGTGCAAGTTCTCCCACTTAAAATGATGACAGACGTCTGTCATTTTCATCATAGGTACACTTCAACTGTGAGAGACAGAATGTAAAAAAAAAAATCCAGGAATTCACATTGTAGGAATTTTAAAGAAATTATTTGTAAATTATGGTGGAAAATAAATATTTGGTGAACCATTCAAAGCTCTCACTGATGGAAGGAGGTTTTGGCTCAAAATCTCACGATACATGGCCCCGTTCATTCTTTCCTTAACACGGATCAATCGTCCTGTCCCCTAAGCAGAAAAACAGCCCCAAAGCATGATGTTTCCACCCCCATGCTTCACAGTAGGTGTGGTGTTCTTGGGATGCAACTCAGTATTCTTCTTCCCCCAAACACGACAAGTTGAGTTTAAACCAAAAAGGTCTATTTTGGTTTCATCTGACCACATGACATTCTCCCAATCCTCTGCTGTATCATCCATGTATCCATTTTGGTATAAACTCAACTCGTCGTGTTTGGAGGAAGACAAATACTGAGTTGAATCCCAAGAACATCATACCTACTGTGAAGCATGGGGGTGGAAACATCATAATTTGGGGCTGTTTTTCTGCTAAGGGGACAGGACGATTGATCCGTGTTAAGGAAAGAATGAGTGTGGCCATGTATCGTGAGATTTTGACCCAAAACCTCCTTCCATCAGTGAGAGCTTTGAATGGTTGACCAAATACTTACTTTCCACCATAATTTACAAATAAATTCTTTAAAAAATTCCTACAATGTGAATTCTTGGAATTTTTTTCACATTTTGTCTCTCACAGTTGAAGTGTACCTATGATGAAAATTACAGACCTCTGTCATCATTTTAAGTGGGAGAACTTGCACAATCGCTGGCTGACTAAATACTTTTTTGCCCGACTGTATGTGCTGTGGAATACCAAAGTGAAACTTAAACATAACTTTTGGACTTTCTTGTGGAGCGGTATAGCTCGATTGGTGGAGTGGCTGTACCGGCAACTTGAGGGTACCGGGTTCAATCCCCACTTCCGCCATCCTAGTCACTACCGTTGTGTCCTTGTGCAAGACACTTTACCCATCTGCTCCCAGTGCCACCCACACTTGTTTAAATGTAACTTAGATATTGGGTTTCACTATGTAAAAGCGCTTTGAGTCACCAGAGAAAGGTACTATATAAATACAATTTAGTTCACAACTCTCTCCGATGCTTCCACTATTACAGTGGGGCAAAAAAGTATTTAGTCAGCCACCGATTGTGCAAGTTCTCCCACTTAAAATGATGACAGAGGTCTGTAATTTTCATCATAGATATACTTCAACTGTGAGAGACAGAATGTGAAGAAAAAATTCCAGGAATTCACATTGTAGGAATTTCAAATAATTTATTTGTAAAATATGAGGGAAAATAAGTATTTGGTCAACCATTCAAAGCTCTCATTGATGGAAGGAGGTTTTGGCGCAAAATGTCACGATACATGGCCCCATTCATTCTTTCCTTAACACGGATCAATCGTCCTGTCCCCTTAGCAGAAAAACAGCCCCAAAGCATGATGTTTCCACCCCCATGCTTCACAGTAGGTATGATGTTCTTGGGATGCAACTCAGTATTCTTCTTCCTCCAAACACGACGAGTTGAGTTTATACAAAAAATGGATACATGGATGATACAGCAGAGGATTGGGAGAATGTCATGTGGTCAGATGAAACCAAAATAGAACTTTTTGGTATAAACTCAACTCGTCGTGTTTGGAGGAAGAAGAATACTGAGTTGCATCCCAAGAACACCACACCTACTGTGAAGCATGGGGGTGGAAACATCATGCTTTGGGGCTGTTTTTCTGCTAAGGGGACAGGACGATTGATCCGTGTTAAGGAAAGAATGAATGGGGCCATGTATTGTGAAATTTTGAGCCAAAACCTCCTTCCATCAGTGAGAGCTTTGAATAGTTGACCAAATACTTATTTTCCACCATAATGTACAGATAAATTCTTTAAAATTTCTACAATGTGAATTCCTGGATTTTTTCACATTCTGTCTCTCACAGTTGAAGTGTACCTATGATGAAAATTACAGACCTCTGTCATCATTTTAAGTGGGAGAACTTGCACAATCGGTGGCTGACTAAATACTTTTTTGCCCCACTGTAGATTCATCATATTTTTACTGTTCTTTTCTCACCTCATAAATCTTTACTGAAGCTCAGGAGATGATCATGTGGTCCCTCTATAAAGGTTGGGGCCCTAACCAACCACCTAGCGTTCATGCCACAGGCTGGCCCAGCACACATATACGCTGCGGCCTACTCTCTCCACACTGCAACCCACTGGGAGTTTTTAAATCAACATTATGTGTCTACAATAGCTCTACAAGAGTTTTTGTGATGCATTGCGTTCATTACTCATTGAGCATACAAGGACGTGCACAAAAATGTGTCACGTATAAGGTTGGATTTCTATTCTATTTACGGTGGTGAAAAGACTAGAAAAAATTGCTATAAGACTAATTTTCCTGTGTGGCCGTGTGTTGCTAGGCAGTATCTAATGTGCTCAGCCATACTATAAATTCTCCAAAAAAAAACAAAACACGTCTGCCTTAAACCAGTCACGCCCACTCGAAGGAGAGAAATAGAAACTTGAAGCTTGACATACTTGCAAACTTGATGAAGGAAGTATCTCCCAAGACAAAAGATTGACGATGACCACTTGCAAATTGGAGCCCTATGTGGTATTTGTAAGGACGGATAGCCTCACATGCCCTCTATTTCTTTTGTACGTGTTAATATCAGGCACTAGATGGCAGTGTTTAGTTCTGAAGTAAGCCCACCACCCCACACAGCAGTGATGACTTCTTTGGGGGGGCGGGTTGTGTCTTAACAACTCACATCCTCCAAGCCTGCAGATTCTTTTCCCCGAATAATCATTCATGTCTGGGCTGTTTCTGCCTCCTTTTCCATCCTCAAGCCCCCTGCCCCCTTTCTCCAACACTCAAGTTTTTTTTTGTTTTTTTTATACAACAGAAGACAGCCCTACATAGGCATTGAATGTATTCGAGAGGCTGTGCCATCTTTTTACACTTTTGCTGGCTGACGTCAAAGACCCCCGTAGTGTGTGGCCTAGTCTTCAACACACTACCCTCGCTCTCCTCTGTTTTTTTGCCAATTCCCAAATCAAAGTCAGTCTCCGCAGCAGTGATATGTGTCAGAAGCTCCAGGACATCGCCAAAAGTTGCTGCCAATAAAACATTACACGCAAACCCACTCCGTGCGTCTAAATTTGTCGGTGACTGGCCCGAAGGCGTTCATCAGCGCATGAAAACCTCCAAAAGCGGCGTCGTTGTGGTTTTAGTTTAGCATAACCCCTTACCTGTATTGCAAGATTAGTATGGACACACAGGCAGCTGAACCAGGAATGTGTTGCTTTCCACATTCACACACACACACACACGCACACGCGCACGCACACACACTGCACTTTGATCTATAATGCATGTTGGGTGATATGTTCGGCTGCTCCTGATTACCCCTATATTCACACTTCCTTCCCTCCGCCTCCACTTTTTATGCAAATCTTTGCTTCTTTCTTCTGCGTTTCTAGCTTTCACGGCTTTGTTTATCCACTTTTATAATTCCTCCTCCTCCTCATCTCCCTCTTCACTCCCCGTTTAATGTATTCCTGCTCAGCTCACCTGTCATGGCATGTATCTGCGACATTTGCTTTCCGCACGAGTGAGCATGACATCGCTTCATCCCCCCCCGACCGCTGACCCCCATTGCATTGCTGCGCCATTAACATACAAGAGCGCTGGTGGCTTCTCACACGTCCGTCCGTCCTCCCCGACCCACGTGAACTGACGTGACATCTCTCTTGTAGTTAATGAAACCACGATGGAGGTGCTCGCTACCCGGGAGTTGAACATCAGCGGGGCCGACACCACCCACTGGCAGCTGAAGGGCCTAAAAGAGGGCAGCCTTTACCTCTTCCACCTCAGTGCCTGCACTCGAGTCGGGTGTGGACCTCCACTGGCGCAAGAGAGCAGCACTGTCACTCCGGCACGTAAGTTCAGAGCGATGTATTTGTATGTCTGTGGCCAGTGGGCCCTATTCAGCAATAAGTTCCTAACTTTTCTTCTTATCTTTCTTCTTAATTGATTTCCTAAGAGGAGTCCATTCAAATACATGACATGTTCATAAACGCCCAAATTGTTCCTACATGCTGTTCTTAAGTTGCTGAATGCCAAATGGTTAGCATATGCGTGTCTATCATAGTTTGCATACAAACACACCCTTATTTCCATAACATGCATGTGTAAACGCCCTTAATTTCGTAATTTGCATAGGTAAACACCCCTAATTCCCCATGTAAGGGCACAATTCCGGCGGAAATGCCAAACATCAAACACACGGAAAAAACACAAACAGATTACAGAAAATAAATTCGTATTATCCTGCGGGGGAAATACATAATGTCAAAACGTAAGTTTAAGAAAGGGGGCACAGCTCTCGGTAACCTAAAGTGTTCAAATGAATATTCGTCACTTCGGGCAAATAGGTCTAAATGGTCGTGTAATATACGTTCCCTCCCAGGGCACAATCTGCAGCATCTTGCAAGGCAGCAAAAGCATTGCCATTTTGTGTGTGTGTGAGTGTGTGTGTGTGTGTGTGTGTGTGTGTGTGTGTGCACATGTGCACGCACACGGTATTTTGAAATGTCTATATATTGCTCATTTTGCTATATGTCTGTCTGTCTTATCTTTATCTATCTATGTATATACTGTACATATATATATATATATATATATATATATATATATATATATATATATATATATATATATATAGTCTATCTATACATCTATCTATAAGATTAAATTAATATTAGATAATAGAAGTAAGGGAACTTGTCACACTTAAGAACAGATAGGCCACCCCAAGAGTGCTCATTGGTGAATACAAAAATCTCCTTAAAAACTTCGTAAGTGGGCCTAAGGACAAAATTTGTTTGTAACAACGGTTGCTGAATGGGGCCCAGTGTTCATTCCCTGAAAAACAATTAAACAATTAGATGAAAATACCTTTATTCGGGATTCGAACCTAGTTCTTCTACCTTACATAACAACAACAAATACTGTGCGCCTCAAAAGCCAATGTGACTGTATGAGGACATTTTCCATCCTATTCCTCTCAATGGTGGCGCTGTAAGCAGCTAGAAATACAGAATGATCGTGTTCAAATGTCTTATGAAGTCCCCTGTCATTCAGTAACAATCAATCACTTAAACAAAGTGTATTTATGTAGCACCTAATCACAAATGTCTCAAAGGGCTGCACAAGCCACAACGACATCCTCGGCTCAGGCATCAGGGCAGGAAAAAACTCAATGGGATACAATGAGAAACCTCGGCGGGGACTGCAGATGTGCCCCCCCCCCCCCCACACTCCCCCTGGGCGACCAGCCGGTGCAATGCACATCAAGTGGATCTAGTTAACAGTGTGAAAATCAATATTGTTATGAATTATTGACTTATTTAAGGCTCCAATTGCTTCACATCAAATATTCCACTTAAATGATTTTTTGGGGAAAGTATTGCATGTTTTGGGTTTTCAAAAGGGCATAAAACATGAAAAAACATACAGACAAACAAAAAAAAACTTAACTTTGACAAATAGACCTGAAAGTAATCTAAGGATTAAGCGTGTAATACTTGTTTTTCTTTTTCTTTAACATATGGCTTATTTTTAACATTTTAATGACTGAGACCCTTTTGGGTCACCAGCCCCAAACTTGAGGGGAGCTCCGGACGTAAAAAAAACAAAAAAATATATGTATTTGTATTGGTTTTGAAAATAAAAAAGATTAAAATAGACCCGCATGCTTTAATTTTTCAGTGTGCGGCCCTTAGTGGAAACGATTGGGACACTTTGGCCTAAACCCGAAAATTTGATTTTTTTTTTCAATCAATCAATTGATTAAAGTTTATTTATATAGCCCTTAATCAAAAGTGTCTCAAAGGGCTGCACAAGCCACAATGACATCCACGGCTCAGATGCCACATCAGGGCAAAGAAAAACTCAACCCAATGGGAAACATTGAGAAACCTTGGAGGGGACCGCAGATGTGGGGAAACAGAACAGCAGCTACAGTATAACTTGGGAGACAGTCTTTATCTCTTTCTACACGACATCAAGTCGTCACCAATCATAGTCATAGCAGTCATCAACTGCCTTCAGGAAGAGCAGCACATTTTACAGCCTTCACAATAACAGCAACATCCGGTCTGACTGCACGAATAAAATAAAGGTTTCAAAAAAGTACCTTACATTAGCACATTCTACCAAAAGCACTAACTGGTAGGGAGGGGTGTGCCAATCCAATGTGGATATCGGACATAATAATAATAATAATAATAATAACCGTAGCTTTTGTTTCTATTGCATTTAACATTTGAATAACAATTTTCAAAATGCTAATAGATCCAATATCAGCAAAAAAAAAGGATCGGATATCGGCTTGCATTTAAATTCTTCGATATAACCTCTGATACAGGCAGTCCTGTAACAAGTCTGTTCCTGTCCATTATGGGGAGTACAATGCATATATATCAGGTAGGTGTAGTTAAGCATCTGTTATGTACTGTATGTACAGTACAGGCCAAACGTTTGGACACACCTTCTCATTTTGATGTGTTTTCTTTATTTCCATGACTATTTACATTGTAGAGTGTCACTGAAGGCATCGAAACTATGACACCTGTGAAGTGAAAACCTTCTTGAAGCTCATCGAGAGAATTCCAAGAGTGTGCAAAGCAGTAATCAGAACAAAGGGTGGCTATTTTAAAGATACTAAAATATACAACAAGTTAAGTACATAACTCCACGTGTTCATTCATAGTTCTGATGCCTTCAGTGACAATCTACGATGTAAATAGTCATGAAAATAAGGAAAACCTATTGAATGAGAAGGCGTTGTCCAAACTTTTGGCCTGTACTGTATTTTGACTGATTTATTGGAGAATAATAAAGATCAGTCCAATGGTAAATTACTCAAGTGAGATTCATGCAATGAATGCATCACTGGATTATCACGACCATCAGCAAGTTGTTTACAAAATTGTGAGACGTGCCATTTCCATAATTAACATTTCTAATCTATTGTGTTTTGAACTGTGACTTCTCTGCTGATTGAAAAGGCTAGTCAGATAACTCTGATCAAGTGCAGCAGATTATAAAGAAATCTAAATACAAACTGTGTGCACTTAGAACCTTTTTTAAGCTTGACATTTAATGGTGTTATGTGGAAATCTGACAATGATATATTTTAGTATAATAAATCAGCCTCAGTTGGTAGTTTGTATCGAGTTTTGCCCAACTGCTCTCCCCTCAGCTAATTGAATAATAATAGCTGCATCGGCTTTGGCAATTTGTGTTCCAAATGGTGTGCAATTAGAGAATCATTTAAAAGGCCAATGAGTTATTTACTTTGTTTAGAAAAGTTACATTTAATTGGAGGAAGAGTCAAACAATACATACCGATAGTCAACAGAAAACAGGTATTTTGATATTTTTGGTTTTATAATTGTGTCAAACTGAGACAATGATCTCCTCTTTTTCAGCAGGTTACGTCTGAAATTGAGACGCCCATAAAGATGTTTATTTTTGAAACTTTTTGAAACTTAAATAAAGCCTGGATTATGATGCTGCAAATATACACACACACATATATATATATATATATATATATATATATATATATATATATATATATATATATATATATATACAGTCAAAAAAATAAGTATTTGAACACCCTGCTATTTTGCAAGTTCTCCCACTTAGAAATCATGGAGGGGTCTGAAATTTTCATAGTAGGTTCATGTCCACTGTATGAGAGATAACCTAAAAAGAAAAATCCAGAAATCACAAAGCATTGTGTTATAGCACACCTGTGGAACATACCACATGTGTGCAAACTAATTGGGAACAGGTGGGTGCCATGATTGGGTATAAAAGCAGCTTCCATAAAATGCTAAGTAATTCACAAACAAGGATGGAGCGAAGGTCACCAAATTGTAAGCAAATTGTCGAACAGTTTTAAAACAACATTTCCCAACAAGCTATTGCAAGGAATTCAGGGATTTCACCATCTACGGTGCGTAAAATCATTAAAAGGTTCAGAGAATCTGGAGAAATCACTGCACGTAAGTGATGATATTAAAGACCTTTGATCCCTCAGGCAGTAATGCATCAAAAACCGACATCAGTGTGTAAAGGATATCACCACAAGGGCTCAGGAACACTTCAGAAAACCACTGTCAGTAGCTACAGTTGGTTGCTACATCTGTAAGTGCAAGTTAAAACTCTGCTATGCAAAGCAAAACCCATTTATCAACAACACCAAGGAGCGCCGCGGGCTTCGCTGGGCACTAGTTCATCTACGATGGACTGATGCAGAGTGGAAAAGTGTTCTGTGGTCTGACGAGTCCACATTTCAAATTATATTTGGAAACTGTGGTCATTGTGTCCTCCAGACCAAAGAGGAAAATAACCATCCCGATCGTTATAGGCGCAAAGTTCAATAGCCAGCATCTGTGATGGTATGGGGGTGTATTAGTGCCCAAGGCATGGGTAACTTACACACCTGTGAAGGCACCATTAATGCTGAATGGTCCATACAGGTTTTGGAGCAACCTATGTTGTCATCCAAGCAACGTTATCATGGACGCCCCTACTTATTTCATCAAGACAATGCCAAGCCACGTCTTACAACAGCGTGGTTTGGTACTAAAAGAGTGCGGGTACTTTCCTGGCCCGCCTGCAGTCCAGACCTGTCTCCCATCGAAAATGTGTGCCGCATTATGAAGCGTAAAATACGACAGAGGAGACCCCGGACTGTTGAACGACTAAAGCTCTACATAAAACAAAAATAGGAAAAAATTCCACTTTCCAAAGCTTTAACAATTAGTTTCCTCAGTTCCTATATGTTTCTTGAATGTTGTTAAAATAAAAGGTGATGTAACACAGTGGTGAAAAATGCATTTTCCCAACTACGTTGGGACGTGTTGCAGCCATGAAATTCTAAGTTAAATATTATTTGCAAAAAAAAATAAAAGTTTATATCTTGTTTTTGTTGTACACTCAATTGAACATGGGTTGAAAAGGATTTGCAAATCATTGTATTCAGTTTATATTTACATCTAATAGAATTTCCCAACTCATAAGGAAACGGGGTTTGTATATATATATATATATATATATATATATACATATATATATGTCCAAGGTGTGTGTATATATATACACATATGTCCAAGGTGTGTTTTTGTATATGTATATGTATATATATATATATATATATATATATATATATATATATATATATATATATATATATATATATCTGTCATAAGGGGAGAAAGGGATAGCACTAAAGGACTGGATTTGACAACAGATGGAAATTGTCTTGCAATAATGTATGTGCGTGTAAGGATGTGTCTGTCCAGTTTGTGTTAAGCTGTTAAAAAAGCATGATGTATCCCTAGTTCCACTAATCAAAGATTAACAAAACCTTCCACATTAATTTGCAATTAATTGCCATTAATTATATGTTCACTGTTCTGGTAACTATGGAAAAAAGTTACTTTTCGTCACTAAATATTTCAACTTTTTGACAGCCCTAATATTTATATATTGTTACCCTCTTACAGTGAATTAGATGTCTTCTGTGAAAAAAATGAAAACATTTCGGAAATAAAACCAGAACGTATTTTAACAAATCTAAATAGAAATAATTCCCGATCAATCGCGAATGCTTAAACATTAATATGCAGAAATCCTGTGTACTATTAAGTCCGTAGTTACACATTTTTTGTAAGACACTTTCCTCCAATGTTTGTTCCAAGTTAATTCATTAAGAACATCTTTACAAACATACATTATCTGTGATTAATCATGATCAATCACAAATCACAAGCGTTTGATTATCATGCTGCCATCAACATTAGAGTTTAGAGTGTGGGGTGATGATTAAAATAAGGTGGAAATTTAATCAGGTCTAATATGATGTATTCACATTGTGTAATTACCTTTTTAAGTCTAATTATTTAGACAAACTTCAAACGTTTTTACAGTGTTGTAACTGAAAGGCAATCCATTTGTGGATGTTGATTACAACACACACAAGCTAAAAATAGTATGGAGGTATGGTAACTGATTTACAGTCCCACGGGTCGATAACTCTTTTCGTGCACTGACACTGGGATTAATCCTGTGAAGCCGAATGTTGTATTTTTGCCCGAGCTCGCTGACCCACCCGAAGCCACCAAGCTGAATGTTCAGCTGTCTAATAACACGTCTCACATCGGTTGACAACTGAAGACAGAACTTATAGAAGACTTGATTATTTGTTGTACCGTGTCATTTAACGCAACCTGCTCTGACCAGAAGGTGTTATCAAACCCAATTCCGTCCATGCTGCACTGCAATTTTCAGCACAGTGAGCACAGGAGCAACACAGCGGCCATTCTGAGTTCAGGAAAACAGACCCTAAAAAAATGTGAATGTAAAAAGGGGAGGTATCTGTCCTCTGTTTAATAAAGGTCACTCATACCTTTGTGAGTTTGGGTTTCCTTCAGGGGACTCAGCAATTCTCAGCAAGATTCATTGTTTGTAAATCGAGCTGAATCGTGGCCCGGGGAATAAAAATGTACTGTTTGCGGAGCGCTCTCCTCCAGGCATATTCGTCACTCTGTAATTGATGACTGCAAGAACGCCATGGATTTGGAGACATTAATGTGTAGTGATTGAGGCACATGGCGAAGAAAGGGAGGCTTCAATAGAGCAAATAACTGGACACTGTAACTTGTTTCTTTTTAGACTAGACTTATAAAAAATATTAGGAGGAAATGCACCAACGTTTTCCCTTGGTGTGAAAACAGAGGTGTCAAAACAATCATCAGATGAAAATTCCAGTAGCTAGACGTCACATTGTAGAGAAAGTCCAAGCGCATACCCAAAAGCTGCTTTTTTCAATGGCGTTGTTACGGAGTGCAGGGGAAGAAGACGGCACAGACAAGAGGGATGTAATTTTAGCTCTATTTATTGTTTATTTAGTGTTACCCGGATTGTTGAGTGAGGTGCGGAAGTCCAAGGGGGAGCAAGACAAACTCGGAGGTCTGTGAGACAGGCAGGAAGTCGGGGGTTATAGCGAGACGTCAGAGTCCGTGTCCAGGCGAGAGGTAGAGATCAAAGATGCAGCCAGGAAACCAGAGGGGACATGGGGTGATAAGACACACTTCTCGTGATGTGGGAACGAACGTTACCCGGAAGAGTTGAGCAAGGTGCGGAAGACCAAGGGGGAGCAAGACAAACTCTGAGGTCTGTGAGACAGGCAGAAAGTCAGTAGCTATAGCGAGGCGTCAAAGTCTGTGTCCAGGCGGGAGGTCGAGATCCAAGATGCAGCCAGGGAACCAGAGGGAACATAGGGAGACGAGAGACACTGCTCGTGACGTGGGAACGAACGCTACCCGGAAGTGTTGAGCGAGGTGCGGAAGTGGGGCGACATAGCTGGGTTGGTAGAGTGGCCGTTCCTGTAACTTGAGGGTTTCAGGTTTGATCCCCGCGTCGGCCATCCTTGTCTCTGCTGTCGTGTCCTTGGCCCAGACACTTTACTCCCCTGCTCCCAGTGCCACCCACACTGGTTTAAATGTAACTTACTTATTTGGTTTCACTATGTAATGCGCTTTGAGTCACTAGAGAAAAGCGCCATATAAAAATAAAATTCACAAGTCCAAGGGGTAGCAAGAAAACTCGGAGGTCTGTGAGACAGGCAGGATGTCGGGGGCTATAGCGGGAGGTCGAGATCCAAGATGCAGCCAGGGAACCAGAGGGAACATGGGGAGATAAGACACACAGCTCGTGACGTGGGAACGAACGTTACCCAGAAGTGTTGGGCGAGGTGCAGAAGTCCAAGGGGGAGCAAGACAAACTTGGAGGTCTATGAGGCGTCAAAGTCAGTGTCCCGGCCGGAGGTCTAGATCCAAGATGCAGCCAGGGAACCAGAGGGAACGTGGGGAGACGAGAGACACAGCTCGTGACGTGGGAACAAAGGTAGGCTGCTGGGAGGTGACAAGGAGTAACACGAGACGAATGAACATGAATCGGGAGACAAACAGAAAGAGAAAGAGTGAGATCTTGATGAGTTCGGCTTCCTGAACAGGACAGGTTGCTACGTTCTGGCACAGAATAGCAAGTTGCGCTGGCTTGAAAAGACAGCAGAGCTCTTCAGCGACAGGTGTGTAGAGTCTGATTGATTGATGACTGATTGCAGCCGCTTGCTGCAGCTGGAGTGGCTCGCGGCGGCGTGCTCTTGGAGGTGCGCCCAGCGCAGCACACAGATGAATGCACACTGGGGTGAGCTCGGGCCCTGACGGGTCTTACCAGTAACCGTGTATGTAGGTCTTAAATTGTGTGTTCCCTCACTAGTCACAATAGTGGTGTGGTAAATTAATATACACTTTTCTGGATAAGTGCCGTGTTCTGCAATTAGGGTTGCAAACGCCCCTTGAAACACATAAGTACTTGTTCCGTAGTGAGCTGTCAAGGGATGCACTTTGTCCCGTATTCTTAGCACGGTATGTAAACGTGGGGAAGATGATCGGCTCTTCGATACATCACGATTAGAACATGGATGATTCTGCATCAATGGATAAATGTGCAAATAGCCATTATTTACATATTTCAAAAACAGTAATAGGAGGGTTGCCTATGACATCATATGTATTTTTCTTCTTCATGACTTATTTCACAAAATGGTCAAGAAGCTTTAGCGTAGCATTAAAACAAGTGAGAGTGAGTGCAGAGTTTGATCAGAAAATGCCGTATTGCTGTTCTGTTCTTGGGTGTTCCAGTCATTCAAATAGAGATGTAGGAAAGAAGAGGTTCATAAAGGTAATAAATTCAGGGAAAAAACTAAAGCGCGTTGGAGGAAATAGCTCTTAAACTTATCACTATTTTTATCTTGTGGAATTCAATCGGACCACTTGTGTCTGCAGCGATTACTTTGTAATATGTTTGTTTGAGCATTTGATTCTGTGATGCACTCAAATGTATTCTCTACTATATTTGTAGTGTTTGTGAGAGCATAACTAAACATATTGAAAGGAAAACAAATTAGTCTGTGTTAATTTGTGGTTGCTCTGCCTAAATATTACTACAAATAAATGCTTGTGCAAATAAACTAACGTCATGTTAAGTTCTAGTAATAAATATTGTGATTGTTGTTCCAATGCACCATATTCTTGCTGTCAATCGTCATAACAGAAACTAAAAGCCTAGTTGTTGTTGTGCAGGAAAGTCAAGTGTTTTATTCAACATGGATGACCTTTGCTGCTATTTGTAAGCATGTAGAAAATATCCTCAACAGCATACTGAATCTTAATATCGATTGAAAACATGGCTGAACAACAGGGGCATCTATAGCTCAATAATGAGACACAATATGAACATCACAGCATAAAAACAACTGCAGACATGACTTGTAGATGACCGACTAATATTTATAACTATGTCAAACAAATACGTTACTAACCGATTCACAAATAAGTCCAACTTTGTTTTTCACTGGTTAATGTTTAATTAGTTGACCCCTCAGTTTTAAAAACATGATGTGCCTTCAATCTTCTCTCAATACCGTGATTGTCAATGAAGTGAAGTTGTGGCGAGCAGTAATGCCTTGGTGATTATAATCGGTTGAAATCATTAAAAACATATTTTTCTTAAGAGTGTAATAAACCCACTCCATCCTTGTATTTTTTTCATGATCACTTATATAATTGCAACTAGAGATGTCCGATAATGGCTTTTTTGAAGATATCCGATATTCCGATATTGTCCATATCTTAATTACCGATTTCGATATCAACCGAAACTGATATATATAGCCGTGGAATTAACACATTATTATGCCTAATTTTGTTGTGATGCCCCGCTGGATGCATTAAACAATGTAATAAGGTTTTCCAAAATAAATCAACTCAAGTTATGGAAAAAAATGCCAACGTGGCACTGCCATATTTATTATTAAAGTCACAAAGTTCATTATTTTTTTAAACATGCCTCAAAACAGCAGCCTGGAATTTGGGACATGCTCTCCCTGAGAGAGCATGAGGAGGTTGAGGTGGGCAGCGTTGAGGTCAGGGGGGAGTGGGGGGAGTAGGGATTAGCGGGGGGTGTATTTTGTAGTGTCCCGGAAGAGTTAGTGATGCAAGGGGTTCTGGGTATTTGTTCTGTTGTGTTTATGTTGTGTTACAGTGCTGATGTTCTCCCAAAATGTGTTTGTCATTCTTGTTTGGTGTGGGTTCACAATGTGACATAAATTTGTAACAGTGTTAAAGTTGTTTATACAGCCACCCTCAGTGTGACCTGTATGGCTGTTGACCAAGTATGCATTGCATGCACTTGTGTGTGTGAAAGCCGAAGATATGTGACTGGGCCGGCACGCAAATGCAGTGCCTTTAAGGCTTATTGGCACTCTTTACTTTTCCTTACGTCCGTGTACCACTCCAGACAGCTGATTTTTAAGAAGTCATACATTTTAGTTTTTGAAACCGATACCAATAATTTCCGATATTACATTTCAAAGCATTTATCGGCCGTGTCGTGACAACCGTCATGCAGTGTGGAGTATGGAGACGTGACTTTGTGTAAAAAGGTGGCGCTAGTTTTTTTTTTGTTTTTTTTCTAGCTGTGGCTAGTGTCGCTTCAACCGCAAACCTTGTTCAAATCCAGCCTCAATACCATCCTATCAGTTTTATTGATTATCATTTTCAGTCTTTACCGGTGAGTATCCATGCATTTTTGCAAGTTGAAATACATTAGTGTATGCAGCATATTTATTAGTGCTTCAACTTGGATTGTCAGCATGCAGCCTGTTAGCTTTTACACTTGGGAGTGTCAGGATGTAGGGTAACAGGCAATGTGTTAAACATAGCCATTTCAAGTTTCAAGTTTCAAGTTTTATTGGTCACATGCAGAGTAAACCACAGTGAAATGCTTTTTTTCCATGCTCTTCAGATATTGCGTGCAGTGGGATCCAAACACTAGTTGCAGAATCTAATACACTAAATATAAAAAAAAAAACAACAACATTTGAATAGCTCTAATGTACATTAATTACAAGACAATAAGTTGCACAATAAGTTACAGAAGTTATGGTTGAGGTATCAGAACAAGTAAGAAGTACAGTAGTCAAATACAGTACCAGTGCAAGATCAAATGGTATAACAGTATATACAGTAGAGCAGGGGTGTCAAAATAAAAACAGAGTGGGCCAAAATTTTAAACAGAACAAAGCCGCGGGCCAAGGTTGAACAAATTAACCTTTTAATAGGGACCCAAACAAGTTTTGCATTAAATATTGAACAAGCAAGGCTTATATAACTTTAGTGACATGCAAAATCCAGTTTCAAATAATAATAATAATAATTAAAAGAATATCAATGGCATATCAAATAAAATTTTAATACAAATTGTATGTCTTTTTTTCTATTTGCAATCTTCTGAGGTAAATATAATTTTTTTTTCCACAGGCTAATAATAAATCTGAAAATAAAATAACAATAATGAATGAACCAAACATTCAAGCCTTGAAGTAGCAAGACAAAATGCATGAATAAAACGTTAATTATTGTTCAGTTTGCTGGAAGTTTACCAGAAGAGTTAATGCTGAAAGGGTTTCTGGGTATTTGTTCTGTTGTGTTACAGTGCGAATGTTCACCCAAAATGTGTTGGTCATACTTGTTTGTTGTGGATTCACAGTTTGGCGCATATTTGTAACAGTGCTAAAGTTGTTTATACGGCCACACTCAGTGTGACCTGTATGGCTGTTGATCAAGTATGCCTTGCATTCACTTGTGCGTGTGTGTGTGTGTGTGTAAAAGCCACAAATATTATGTGACACGCTGTTTGTATGGAGGAAAAGCGGACGTGACGACAGGTTGTAGAGAACGCTAAAGGCAATGCCTTAAATGCACGCCCCCAATATAGTTGTCCAGGTGGAAATCGGTAGAAATTCGGGAGAATGGTTGCCCCGGGAGAATTTCAGGAGTGGCACTGAACTTCGGGAGTCTATCGGGAAAATTAGGAGGGTTGGCAAGTATGAGCATTAGCGGTGAATGCGGTGTTACAGCAGCACTGACGCTGTATGACACCGGCGGGCCAGCTCTAATGCTTAATTGATATTGCCTCAAGGGCCAAATTAAATTACACGGCGGGCCAGATTTGGCCCGGGAGCCAGAGTTTGACACCCATGCAGTAGAGGGTACCAAGGTGTCTACAGTTCTTTGGCAGTTGAGTAGTGACAGTAGTCTGAACACAGGTAATGAAACAGTATAACTTCTTTATACTCAGTTTTTTGGGAGTTGAGTTGAGTTGAGTTTGAGTCGAACGTTAAGATTAAGATTAGTTTATTTCAAAGGGGACAATGTAATTTCATAAAAACACGTGACTACACATGGTTAAAAAAGCCAGAATTAGCCAGAAGGCTAGTTTTCATCTGTAGTCCCCTGGCCATGTTGTAATAAAAGGAAGTGAAATTATAATTTCAAAGAAAAAGAGAGAAAAGGGGGAAAAAAAGCACACAATACATATACGATGTAATACAAAATAAAATACAACATAACAAAATAACATTTATTATAGCATTTCATTTTTTGTGGCTGACTAGAACATGCAATTATTGTAACTGGATTTTCCTGTTCTGTAACTGGATCTGTGTACTGTTATTTTATTGTATTATTTTGAGAATGTTCTTTTCTTTTCCTTTGTACTTTCTTTTATTATTACTGGATCTGTGTATGTTCTTTAACTATCTGTGTACTGTTATTTTATTTATTTATTCATTTTTTGAACTGTAACTGGATCTGTGTATTAATATTTTACTTTGAACTTTTGAAAAGGACTCCAGGAAGACTAGGCTGGCGTTTATGCATCTACTAATGGGGATGCTCAATAAACAATAAACAATAACCCCAGCAAAGCGTGAGGATCTACGCATGTAGAGGAAAATGTGCACAAATTAAACAGTTGCCAATTCCCTGAAATGAAAATAAGGGACACCCTGCAGGGCTTGTCAACACAATCTGTTTGTCTGAAAGGAGTTTTATACTATATGGAATGGTTGAATGGACGCAACCGGGCTCTTCCTTGTTAAAGAGTTTCAAAAGAGTCCATTTGCATGGATTCGACATTTGTAGATTTTCTTACCTGATGACCTAATCCATGCTAACATGCTTTTGTAATCTTTTGCCCCAACCACAATTGAATTGTATGCATGGGTTTGGGAGTAATAAAAATACATGACAAACAAATTGTTCAATAATCATCGTGTTTGTGCAAAATAATACAAATTGACACAACAAAATAGTTTATTTTACCTCCTGAGAGTGTGTCCGCGCTAACACAGCTAACACAGCTAACACATAAGGTAAAAAGAATGTTAGGTAATGGTTATCCCATGGTGGATAAGAACCAGACCTAGAACTAGTATTTAGATAAGATTAGCATTGATGACACAATTCATAACCACCCGTATAGATGGGCTGCAATCACGCGACTTAGAGGCAAATCCGGGCACTTCTGGGTTTCAGACGAGGGTCTAGAGCCCCATTGGGGTACTGTTCATTTACCTTCATCTGTACAGATTTGGGCAAGTGGCAATATTATCGGCCGATAAATGCTTTGAAATGAAATATTGGAAATTATTAATATCGGTTTCAAAAACTAAAATATAGGACTTTTCAAAACTCCGCTGTACGGACTGGTTCACGGACGTAGGGAGAAGTACAGAGCGCCAATAAACCTTAAAGGCACTGCCTTTGTGTGCCAGCCCAGTCACATAATATCTACGGCTTTTCACACACACAAGTAATGCAACGCATACTCGGTCAACAGCCAGACAGGTCACACTGAGGGTGGCTGTATAAACAACTTTAACACTGTTACAAATATGCACCCCACTGTGAACCCACACCAAACAAGAATGACCAATACATTTCTGGAGAACGTCCGCACCGTAACACGACATAAACACAACAGAACAAATACCCAGAACCCTTAGCGGCACTAAGTCTTCCGGGACGCTTCAATATACCCCCCACCCCCACCTCAACCCAACCACCCCCAATCCTGCCCACCTCAACCTCCATATGCTCTCTGAGGGAGAGCATGTCCCAAATTTCAAGCTGCTATTTTGAGGCATGTAAAAAAAAATAATGCACTTTGTGACTTCAATAATAAATATGGCAGTGCCATGTTGGCATTGTTTTCCATAACTTGGGTTGATTTTTTTGGGAAAACCTTGTTACATTGTTTAATGCATCCAGCGGGGCATCACAACAAAATTAAGCATAATAATGTGTAAATTCCACAACTGTATAAATCGGTATCGGTTGATATCGGTATCGGTAATTAAGAGTTAGACAATAACGGAATATTGGATATCGGCAAAAAAGCCATTATCGGACATCTCTAGTCGTGTTCCATTAGCCTTTGTTTTGGTATTCCTGTGTTTGAGATTCTATTTCTGTTTCTGCGCTCCTTCCGGTGTTTTACTTTTGTTACAATGGAGTGCAGATTATTTTTACCCTCGTCTGATTGGTGATCAGGAGGCTTACCTGCTCCTGATCACTAATCAGAGATATTTGAACGCGTCACCCTGCCTTCTTTGCAGGTCCATTGATCGCTTTTGGCGACCGCAACTTTCGTTGTCTGCTGATAATACATCGGGGGACGGTGTGGCACAGTTGGGAGAGTGGCTCTGTTGAACATGAGGGTTCCTGGTTCGATCCTCAGCTTCTACCAACCTAGTCACGTCCGTTGTGTCCTTGAGCAAGACACTTCACCCTTGCTCCTGATGGGTCGTGGTTAGTGCCTTGCATGGCAGCTCCCGCCCTCAGTGTGTGAATGGGTGAATGTGGAAATAGTGTCAAAGCACTTTGAGTACCTTGAATGTAGAAAAGCGCTATACAAGTATAACCCATATTTATATTTTGTGTACGCTTAATGCTTCATTATACGGCCATGGTGTTTTGAAGCTTGGCAGACAACAATCTATGATTTTAGCCTGGACTCCTGTGCGCTTCCCTTGGGCACATCTGTTTTTTGTATTGTTGCCTTGCTTGAAGAAAGAAGTAAAGACTCTTTTTTCCTGCACACTGCATCCTGCTTGCCTTTCCGCATCTTGGGAACACAAATTCACTGCGATGCAAGCAGAACGTGACATTCCTATCACATATTAAATCGAATTTTCCTCGCTGTAAGTCTGGAGGCCGAATATTAACAAATGCTGTCAGTGCAGAACAGGGGTCTTAAACCCCATTAATCTGGGGCCACTGGAGGTAGAGTCTGGGTGTAGCTGGGACACACAAAGTATTCACCTCACCTACTTTGTAACAACGTGCGTTACTATTTTTATTACATTTTAGCAGAAGCAAGAGTCATCTTTGAGATAATTAAGGTGAACAGGTTCTATCCGGCCCAGCGGGATGAGTTTGTTAAGTATAAAAAAGAGCCTACATTTTTGAATTAAAAAAACTGCTGTTCTAAATGTGTCCACTAGATGTCGCAATACCAATTATTTGTATCTTTGTAGATGATGCTACATGTGTAAAAAAATATACAACATGATGTTAGTGCACCAGTGGAGGAAATTGAGCTAACTACATTAATGACATCCTGTAATTTGTTTTTGATATTTTTTTTTTGGTCTTGATAGATAGACAATGAGTTGACGGATGAACATTATAACATAATGTATTCAGATAGTATAAATAACGACAAATAAAGATAAAATATATTAACCGCAACATGTAAGTGTAAATAAAAACCAACAACATTATGATTTGTACCTTTTAAGAATGTGCTTGTTCTATTTCTAAACTAAGAAAAAAATCTGAAGTTGTCTTTATTTTTAAATAATCGCGCTGGGATTTTACCAGTCCGGCCCACTTGGGAGTAGATTTTTCTCCATGTGGTCCCCAATCTAAAACAAGTTTGACACCCCTGTTCTACATGTAAAAGTGAATGTAAAATTTTATATTTTCAAACTGTGAAGTCTCCCAGCAAACGGTTAGAGACACTTCAGCTTGGAAGTTGCTTTTTGTGTTTCCGAATGTTTTGGCACTTGTATTTTAATGCCTTTTGTGGAATTCAAGAAAGCCATAACGCGTAAAACAATAGTATTAACTGCCCATGGTGCACAGTCCGAAAGTACATCAATCTATGAAGTTAGGCACGGGGCCAAATAATAGTGAGTTTTGAGACTTGTGCTGTACATGGTCCTGTTACTGCGGTGACATAGATTTAGATTTAGATAGTACTTTATTTATTCCGTCAGAAGAGTTCCTTCAGGAAAATTACAATTTTCAGCACAATCCCATTCAAGATCAGACAAACATTACAGGGAGACAGAACAGGATCGCTGACGTGTCTGCCGGCTTCCAGCGCCCCTTACAAAAAAGATGACATACAGGTAAACAAGGGGGGAAGGGGGATGGGAGAAAAAAATAGAAGAATAAAATAAAATAAAAAAAAATCGGTCTTAGCCTAGGCCCTGGAGTGGGGGTGCAGACTGAGGCCAAGGGAAAAGAACAACTCATAGCCATAGTACACATCCCTCTTACATGTGTGTAAGAGGGAAACATCAAACATCAAAGAACACAGAGGACATTAAAGACATTAAAGCAGCAGATACAACCAGACTCTTCCACATACAGCTATGAATAAAAAGTAAAAGAGACATATACACTGTGGTGGCCTCTGCGGTGTTCCACGCCATCGTCCGCTGGGGTGGAGGGAGCATGGCCAGAGACAGAAGCAGACCCAACAAAGCAACCAAGACAGCCGACTCCACTCTCGGCCAGTGTCCAGTCTGCATGGATGAGCGAGGATACGTCCAAGGTGACTGAGGTGTCCGACACCTGCTCACCCAGCCAAGACACCGCGAAGCCTCTCCGTCCCAGCGCTCAGTGATAGCTCTGCAGCCCTGTCCCCTCATCCGCATCTCCTCCAGTACGTCCAAACAGACTCTGGTGTAGCAGAGACCCAGCAGCTGGTCTCCATGGCCAAAAGGCTCCCGGGAGGCAGATCCAGAAGTCCACAAAAAAAGCACCACAGAGGTCACGAAAGTGCCACCCCTTGTCACACAGTCCCAAGGGGTCCCGGACCAAAAGGCAAAAAAATATAATAACACATGAAAACAAGAGGGAAACACAAAAGGATGACACAAGAGCACAGAGCTCCTGCCTACAGCAGCCACTACAGCAGCGCCATCTTGGAAAAAAAAACACGTCGATGCCATCTTGCACTGATGTCACTTCATTACGCAGAAACTAACTCCTGTATGGTGTTAAAAAAAAACTTAAAAAAAAAATTATATTTTAGTATTTTAAAATTATTACATATTTATGGCAAGTCATATATTTTTTTCTGTGGAAATAACCTTCTGTTGTTGAGAAAAAACATGTAAATATAGATGTTTGCCTAATTGGGATTATGCAAGTATCTATACTTAGTTTACTTTTTTCTAATTTATTTTAGTATTTTGAAATACTTAAATATCATTGGTGAGTTTTTTTTTTTTGTATGGACATTTTGTATGGTGAGAAAAAAAAAACATGTAAATATAGATGTTTGCCAAATTGGGATTATGCAAATATCTATACTGTACTCAATTTACTTTTTAAAAAAAATTATTTTAGTATTTTGAAATACTTACATATTAATGGTGAGTTATGTCTTTTTTTTTTATCAATCAATCAATCAATCAATGTTTACTTATATAGCCCTAAATCACTAGTGTCTCAAAGGGCTGCACAAACCACCACGACATCCTCGGTAGGAAAACTCACACCCAGTGGGACATTGGTGACAATAATGACCCAGTGGGACGTCGGTGACAATGATGACTATGAGAACCTTAGAGAGGAGGAAAGCAATGGATGTCGAGCGGATCTAACATGATACTGAAAGTTCAATCCACAATGGATACAACACAGTCGCGAAAGTCCAGTCCAAAGAGGATCCAAGACACAGCAGCGAGAGTCCCGTTCACAGCGGAGCCAGCAGGAAACCATCCCAAGCGTAGGCGGACCAGCAGCGCAGAGATGTCCCCAGCCGATACACAGGCCAGCAGTACATGGCCACCGGATCGGACCGGACCCCCTCCACACGGGAGAGTGGGACATAGAAGAAAAAGAAAAGAAACGGCAGATCAACTGGTCTAAAAAGGGAGTCTATTTAAAGGCTAGAGTATACAAATGAGTTTTAAGGTGAGACTTAAATGCTTCTACTGAGGTGGCATCGCGAACTGTTACCGGGAGGGCATTCCAGAGTACTGGAGCCCGAACGGAAAATGCTCTATAGCCCGCAGACTTTTTTTGGGCTTTGGGAATCACTAATAAGCCGGAGTCCTTTGAACGCAGATTTCTTGCCGGGACATATGGTACAATACAATCGGCAAGATAAGATGGAGCTAGACCGTGTAGTATTTTATACGTAAGTAGTAAAACCTTAAAGTCACATCTTAAGTGCACAGGAAGCCAGTGCAGGTGAGCCAGTACAGGCGTAATGTGATCAAACTTTCTTGTTCTTGTCAAAAGTCTAGCAGCCGCATTTTGTACCAACTGTAATCTTTTAATGCTAGACATGGGGAGACCCGAAAATAATACGTTACAGTAGTCGAGGCGAGACGTAACAAACGCATGGATAATGATCTCAGCGTCTTTAGTGGACAGAATGGAGCGAATTTTAGCGATATTACGGAGATGAAAGAAGGCCGTTTTAGTAACGCTTTTAATGTGTGCCTCAAAGGAGAGAGTTGGGTCGAAGATAACACCCAGATTCTTTACCGTGTCGCCTTGTTTAATTGTTTGGTTGTCAAATGTTAGAGTTGTATTATCAAATAGAGTTCGGTGTCTAGCAGGACCGATAATCAGCATTTCCGTTTTTTTGGCGTTGAGTTGCAAAAAGTTAGCGGACATCCATTGTTTAATTTCATTAAGACACGCCTCCAGCTGACTACAATCCGGCGTGTTGGTCAGCTTTAGGGGCATGTAGAGTTGGGTGTCATCAGCATAACAGTGAAAGCTAATACCGTATTTGCGTATGATGTCACCTAGCGGCAGCATGTAGATGCTGAAGAGTGCAGGGCCAAGGACCGAACCCTGGGGAACTCCACACGTTACCTTAACGTAGTCCGAGGTCACATTGTTATGGGAGACACACTGCATCCTATCAGTAAGATAAGAGTTAAACCAAGACAGGGCTAAGTCTGACATACCAATTCGTGTTTTGATACGTTCTAATAAAATGTTATGATCGACGGTATCGAAAGCAGCGCTAAGATCGAGGAGCAGCAACATAAATGACGCATCAGAATCCATCGTTAGCAATAGATCATTAGTCATTTTTGCGAGGGCTGTCTCCGTGGAGTGATTTGCCCTGAAACGGGATTGAAAGGTTTCACATAGATTGTTAGACGCTAAGTGTTCATTTAACTGCTCCGCAACAATTTTTTCGAGGATTTTTGAAATAAAGGGAAGGTGAGACACCGGTCGGTAATTTACCATGAGGTCAGGATCGAGGTTAGGTCTTTTAAGAAGAGGATGAATAACCGCTTTTTTGAATGCTAGGGGAACAGTGCCCGAGGAGAGTGATAAGTTTATAATATTTAGCACTGATGGACCTAATAATACAAAGAGCTCCTTGATCAGTTTCCCAGGAAGAGGGTCAAGTAAACATGTTGTCTGTTTTATTCCATTTACACGTTGTAACAATTCCTCTAATGTTATTTCCTCAAAACGAGAGAAAGTATTTTGGAGGGTAGTATCCGCCGTATATACAATCGTGTCAGTGTTAATAGAACCCCGTTGTAGCTGGGACGCATTGTCTTTAATCTCCTTTCTAATGACTTCAATTTTCTTACTAAAGAATTGCATAAAGTCATCAGCTGAGTGGGTTGAGCTACTGGAAGGAGTCCCTTGTTGGGTTAGCGATGCTACCGTACTAAACAAAAATTTAGGATCGTTTTTATTACGGTGGATGAGATCTGAGTAATATTTAGCTTTAGCTAAGGTAAGCATGCGTTTATAAGTTATTAAACCATCACTCCATGCTTGATGGTGCACCTCAAGTTTAGTCGTGCGCCATTTGCGTTCCAGCTTTCTACATAATAATTTCTGAGCTCTAGTTTCTTCTGTAAACCACGGGGTGCGCTTTTTTGGAGCCTTTTTTAACTTTAGCGGTGCTATGTTATCAATGGTTTCGCGCAGGGCGTCGTTAAAGTTGTTAGTGAGGTTATCAATAGAGCCCACATACTTTGGGAATGGTGCCATTACCGAGGGCAGTAGGTCAGCAAGAGTTGTCGTTGTGGCTGTATTAATGTTGCGGCTGCTATAGCAGTTATTATTATTATTAGTTTGACGTTTGTTTATGGAAGTAACAGCCTACTGCTTGTGAAAACAAAAACTTGCAAATATAGATGTGTGCCAAATTGGGATTATGCAGGTATTTATACTGTACTTAAACTACTTTTTTTCAAATTTATTTTAGCATTCTGTTTATATTTATGGTGAGTTATGTGTTGTTGTTTTTTTCTAGAAAAAACAGGTATCTGTACTGTACTTTACTAAGTTTTTTAAAAAGTATTTTAGTATTTTGAAATTATTACATATTTATGGGGAGTTATGTATTTTTTTTCTGTGGAAAAAAACCTGTTGTTGTTGAGAAAAAATATGTAAATATAGATTTTTGCCAAATTGAGATTATATAAGTATCTATACTTATTTTTTTTCTAATTTGTTTTAGTATTTTGAAATACTTACATATTAATGGTGAGTTATATCTTTTTTTATGCAAGTAACAGCCTACTGCTTGTGAAGACAAAAACAATAAGTATTTATACTTAACATACTTTTTTTCAAGTTTGTTTTATTATTTTGAAATACTTACATATTAATGGTGAGTTATATTTTTTATGTAAGTAACAGCCTATTGCTGGTGAGAAAAAAAAACAAAAAAACATGCACATATAGATGTGTGCCAAATTGTGATTATGCAGGTATTTATACTGTACTTAACCTACTTTTTTTCAAATGTATTTTAGTTTTATGAAATAATTACATGTTTGTGGTGAGTTATATGTTGTTTTATTTTCCTGGAAACCAAATGTATCTGTAATGTACTTAACTTACTTTTTAAAAAAGTATTTTGAAATTATTACATAGTTATGGTGAGTTCTGTATTTTTGTTTCTGTGGAAATAACCTATTGTTGTTGAGAAAAAAAAAACATGTAAATATAAATGTTTGCCGAATTGGGATTATGCAAGTATCTATACTTAAGTCACTTTTTTCAAATGAGTTTTAGTATTTTGAAATACTTACATATTAATGGTGAGGTTTTTTTTTTGTATGGAAATAGCCTGTTGTTGGTGAGAAAAAAAACATGTAAATATCCAGAAGATGTTTGCCAAATTGTGATTGTGAAAGTATCTATACTTTACTCACCTTACTTTTTTAAAAACGCGGTGTGGTGCAGTGGGATAGTGACCGTGCGCAACCCGAGGGGGCCCTGGTTTAATCCCCACCTAGTACCAACCTCGTCATGTCCGTTGTGTCCTGAGTAAGACACTTCACCCTTGCTCCTGATGGGTGCTGGTTAGCGCCTTGCATGGCAGCTCCCTCCATCAGTGTGTGAATGTGTGTGTGAATTGGTGAATGTGGAAGTTGTGTCAAAGCGCTTTGAGTACCTTGAAGGTAGAAAAGTGCTATACAAGTACAACCAATGTACAATTTATTTTTATTTCGAAATACTTACATATTAATGGTGAGTTATATTTATATATTTTTTATGGAAGTAACAGCCTACTGCTTGTGAAAACAAAAACATGCAAATATAGATGTGTGCCAAATTGTGATTATGCAGGTATTTATACTGTACTTAAACTACTTTTTTTCAAATGTATTTTAGCATTCTGTTCATATTTATGGTGAGTTATGTGGGGTTTTTTTTTTCTGGAAAAAAACAGATATCTATACTGTACTTTACTAACTGTTTTAAAAAGTATTTTAGTATTTTGAAATTATTACATATTTATAGGGAGTTATGTATTTTTTTTCTGTGGAAAAAAACTATTGTTGTTGAGAAAAAACATGTAAATATAGATGTTTGCCATATTTATGCTGAGTTATATTTTTTTATGGAAGTAACAGCCTATTGCTGTTGAGAAAAAAAAAAAAACATGCACATATAGATGTGTGCCAAATTGTGATTATGCAGGTATTTATACTGTACTTAAACTACTTTATTTCAAATGTATTTTAGCATTCTGTTCATATTTATGGTGAGTTATGTGGGGGTTTTTTTCTGGAAAAAAACATATATCTTTACTGTACTTTACAAACTGTTTTAAAAATTATTTTAGTAGTTTGAAATTATTACATATTTATGGGGAGTTATGTTTGATTGATTGATTGATTGATACTTTTATTAGTAGATTGCACAGTACAGTACATATTCCGTACAATTGACCACTAAATGGTAACACCCGAATAAGTTTTTCAACTTGTTTAAGTCGGGGTCCACGTTAATCAATTCATGGTATTTTTTTTTCTGCGTAAAAAAACTATTGTTGTTGAGAAAAAACATGTAAATATAGATGTTTGCCATATTAATGGTGAGTTATATTTTTTTATGGAAGTAACAGCCTATTGCTGGTGAGAAAAAATTGCCAAATTGTGATTATGCAGGTATTTATACTGTACTTAACCTACTTTTTTTCAAATGTATTTTAGTATTCTGAAATAATTACATATTTGTGGTGAGTTATGCGTTTTTTTTATCTCCTGGAAACAAAAGGTATCTATACTGTACTTAACTTACTTTAAAAAAAAGTATTTTAGTATTTTGAAATTATTACATATTTATGGCGAGTTCTGTATTTTTGTTTCTGTGGAAATAACCTATTGTTATTGAGAAAAAAATATGTAAATATGGATGGTGGCCAAATTGGGATTATGCAAGTATCTATACTTAACTTACTTTTTTCAAAAGAGTTTTAGTATTTTGAAATACTTACATATTGATGGTGAGTATTTTGTTTTGTATGGAAATAAAACACTATTGCTGGTGAGAAAACAAACAAACATGTAATGTAGATGTTTGCCAAATTGTGATTATGCAGGTATTTATACTATTCTTAACCTACTTTTAAATATATATATTTTAGTATATTGAAATACTTACATATCTATGGTGATTTATGTGTGTTTTTTTTTCTGGAAAAAACAGGTACCTATGTTTTTAAAAAAATATTTTAGTATTTTGAAATGGATACATATTTATGGTACATGTAAATTTTTTTCTGTGGAAATAAGAGCCTATTGTTGGTGAGAAAAAACATGCAAATGTAAATGTTTGCCAAATTGTGATTATACGGGTATCTATACTGTACCTAACTCAGTTGTCATTAGTTTTCTTAGATATTTTATTATTTCCTGCCCAGTGCTCTTGTTTGTCGTTCCACTTCTTGTTTGCCTTCATTTACTACCATTCCTCTGGTGTGAGCCCTGGCTTACTCACCTGTCTCTGATTGGCAATCAGGACACACCTGTCGCTGATTGGCAATCCGGACACACCTGTCCCTGATTGGCAATCAGGATACACCTGTCCCTGGTTTCCAATCAAAATGCTTCTTATGCCAACCCTACCCTTGTGGACAATTAGTTACAATCCATTTTGCCTTTTAAAATGTTAAAAATAAGACAAAAAAATCTAAACAATGTCTTTTAAAAAAATGTCAAGCTGTCGGGCGTCACTTTGAATTTGTTACATCACAAAACTGTTTTGTAAAGAGTGCTATTTTCGACAAAAAAACCTTAATTAGTGCAAATATAAAGTAGCTGAGACATGTCTATAAGAAAAAAAGACCAAGTAAATACAAAGCATTGTCCTCCATCAGGTCTCTGGAGATACGAGGGCAGCAGAGATAAAGTGGGCAGCAAACTAGACAAACAGCATCAAGAGCACATTTTGCAGCTCGCATCCCAAGTCGCAAGGAAAAATAACCACAAGTACCCCGCAGGGATTTAAATATTTGCTCTCTTGCCTCACATTTGAACACCCTGCCTGTTATCTGAAACACGCTGGCTGAAAGCTTTGAATTTAATGCTGATAAAATGGTTTACTTGAAAGAATAGCAATGAAGCCTTGCTTCAGCTTGACTGCAGTCAGAAATCAGCCATCAGCAGCAGCGCAATTCATTTTCGTTCAACAAGGAAGCACGCAGTAAACACACACTCACACCAAAAATATTAGAGGGACATTTCATTTAGATCAGGTCAGTAAACTCACAGTGACAGATACGATTGCAGATGTCATAACTAATGCATCAAACATGTTCCCTTAAGTATTGTGTTGAAGCGGAGTGACAGTCAGAATGTATTTGTGGAACAATACTTCATGTGGGTGAAGCTGGGCCGCCTTGTAATTGCACACAACACCACTGCAATTAGTTTGTTACATTTGTGCCGTAGATGGATTTATTTTATTTTTTTGTCTGTGCTGTTAAAGTTTAAAACACCACCTTGTCCAAGTCCCACCCAAAATCCTGCTGTGAAAAAAAAACATTTGTACCATTATGGTTTTATTATTCACACAAAGCCACACCACAATGTCCAAATCTCATCAAACTTTTCCCCAAAACGTTTGTGGAACATTTATGCTGTCAAAAAGTAATATTTGCTATTATAGTTTTTACATTATTAATAGGGATGCCCGGTAATATCGGACTGCCGATATTATCGGCTAAAAAATGCTTTCAAATGTAATATCGGAAATTATTGGTTTCAAAATGATCGGTATCGGTTTCAGAAAGTAAAATGTATAACTTTTTAAAACGCCACTGTGTACATGGACGTAGGGAGAAGTACAGAGCGCCAAAAAAACCTAAAGGCACTGCCTTTCCGTCCCAGCCCATTCATATAATATTTATGGCTTTTCACACACACAAGTGAATGCAAATCATACTTGGTCAACAGCCATACAGGTCACACTGAAGGTGACCGTATAAACAACTTTAACACCGTTACAAATATGAACCACACTGTGAACCCACACCAAACAAGAATGGCAAACACATTTTGGGAGAACATCCGCATCGTAACACAACAACAAAAAAATAACTTAGATTTATATTGTGCTTTTCTAAACACTCAAAGCGCTCACAGAGAAGTGGGACTCAACATTCATTCACGCTTGGTGGTGGTAAGCTACATCAGTAGCTACAGCTGCCCTGGGGTAGACTGACGGAAGCGTGGCTGCCAGTTTGCGCCTACGGCCCCTCCAACCACCACCTATCATTCATTCATCATTCATTCACCAGTGTGAGCGGCACCAGGGGCAAAGGGTGTAGCGCCCTGCACAAAGACACAACAGCAGCGATTTTTTGGATGTCAATAGGTGGGAAGCGAACCTGCAACCCTCCGGTTTCTGGCCGGCCGCTCTACCCACTACGCAATGCTGCCCCAACAGAACAAATACCCAGAACCCCTTTGCAGCACTAACTCTTAAGGGACAATAGGATATACACCCTCGCTACCCCTCCCCTCCCCACCTCCAAGCTGCTATTTTGAGGCAAGTAATGCACTTTGTGACTTCAATAATAAATATGGCAGTGCCATGTTGGCATTTTTTTTCCATAACTTGAGTTGATTTATTTTTGAAAACTTGGTTACATTGTTTAATGCATCCAGCGGGGCTTCACCACACAATTAGGCATGATAATGTGTTAAGTACACGACTGTATACAATATCAGTTGATATCGGAATCGGTAATTAAGAGTTGGACAATATCGGAATATCGGATATCGGCAAAAAAGCCATTATCGGACATCTCTAGTAATTAATGCTTCATTTTTTACACACATCCCCTCCACCTTGTCTAAATCCCTTCCATGAGGTTTGGTATCAATATTATATTTTGAGAATTGATATGCGGGCATTAATAATCTGCATCAAGGGTGTCAATATTTCGGTATCGATCTGCAAATCTTTACTGGTGACATCACAGGTCTAAATATTGTTAAAAAATATATTTTTAAATGACTCAACAACTTTAAATGGGCTGTTTGCAACTTGCTCATAGTAACATTTTTCAAAGCAAAAAATGTAACTAAGAACACCAGGAAATAAACTAATTTACCGGCCCGAATAAAACCATTGGTTTTGGTGCATGCACAAATGCAGTCCAAGAGAAGCACCAAACAACTTACAGTCATGTTTTTGTTATGATAGAATATACATTCTATGACAGCTAATGCTTATTATGCAAATTGCTATTGGTAACTACAAACCCCGTTTCCATATGAGTTGGGAAATTGTGTTAGATGTAAATAAAACAGAATATTAATCATTTTCAACCCATATTCAGTTGAATATGCTACAAAGACAACATATTTGATGTTCAAACTGATAAACCTTTTTTTTTTGGCAAATAATCATTAACTTTAGAATTTGATGCCAGCAACATGTGACAAAGAAGTTGGGAAATGTGGCAATACATACTGATAAAATTGAGGAATGCTCATCAAACACCTTTGTGGAACATCCCACAGGTGTTCAGGCTAATTGGGAACAGGTGGGTGCCAGGATTTGGTATACAACAGCTTCCCAAAAAATGCTCAGTCTTTCACAAGAAAAGATGGGGCGAAGTACACCCCTTTGTCCACAACTGCGTGAGCAAATAGTCAAACAGTTTAAGAACAATGTTTCTCAAAGTGCAATTGCAAGAAATTTAAGGATTTAAACATATACGGTCCATAATAACATCAAAAGGTTCAGAACATCTGGAGAAATCACTCCACCAAAGCGGCATGGCCGGAAAACAACATTGAATGACTGTGACCTTCAATCCCTCAGACGGCACTGTATCAAAAACGGACATCAATCTCTAAAGGATATCCCCACATAAGCTCAGAAACACTTCGGAAAACCACTGTCACTAAATACAGTTCATCGCTACATCTGTAAGTGCAAGTTAAAGCTCTACTATGCAAAGCAAAAGCCGTTTATCAACAACATCCAGAAACGCCGCCGGCTTCTCTGATGGACCGATGCAAAGTGAAAAAGTGTTCTGTGGTCTGACGAGTCCACATTTCAAATATTTTTTGGAAATATTCGACATCGTGTCATCGTGACCATATGGGAAGCGAACCATCCAGACTGCTATCGACGCAACGTTTAAAAGCAAGCATCTGTGATGGTATGGGGGTGCATTAGTTCCCAAGGCATGGGTAACTTACACATCTGTGAAGGCACCATTAATGCTGAAAGGTCCATACAGCTTTTGGAACAACATATGCTGCCATTTAAGCGCGGTCTTTTTCATGGACGCCCCTGCTTATTTCAGCAAGACAATGCCAAGCCACATTCAGCACGTGTTACAACAGTGTGGCTTCGCAAAAAAAGAGTGTGGGAACTTTCCAGGCCCGCCTTCAGTCCTGACATGTCTTCCATCGAAAATGTGTGGCGCATTATGAAGCGTAAAATACGACAGCGGAGATTCCGGACTGTTGAACGACTGAAGCTCTACATAAAAACAAGAATGGGAAAGAATTCCACTTTCAAAGCTTCAACAATTAGTTTCCTCAGTTGCTAATCGTTTATTGAGTGTTGTTAAACAAAAATGTGATGTAACACAGTGGTGAACATGCCCTTTCCCAACTATTTTGGCACGTGTTGCAGCCATGAAATTCTAAGTTAATTATTATTTGCAAAAAAAATACATTTTATGAGTTGGAACATCAAATATCTTGTCTTTGTAGTGCATTAATTTGAATATGGGTTGAAAATAATTTTCAAATCATTGTATTCCGTTTATATTTACATCTAACACAATTTCTCAACTCATATGGAAACAGGGTTTGTACCAACAACTAAAGCTAATACGTATGCATGAGATATGTACGTAATTATTTCATTGCAAAGGAGAATGCAGAATATACTGTGTGAATTACATTGGAAAGTTGGCACCCTCCAGGCATCTGTGTAAAAGTTGCAAATGATTATCGGACGATTATCAGACAGGCTCATCATATTTTGCATTTTTTGATAAACTGTAAATTGGTTTTCTTTTTGTTTTCTTTTTTACATCTACATCATGCAACATCAGCAGATACAATACATACAAATATACAATATATACAAATGATACCAGTATTTTTTTTAATTTTTTTTTTTAAATATAATTGTTAAGTAGATAGCTATGGGAACTGGTCAAGCGTTTACCTGTTTGTGAAGAGTTGACTTCTTTTTTCCGCTGCAGCGCTTACGCGCCACTTCCTCACCCTCTCACATTCTCTTCCTCCACAATCTTGGGTCGCTTGTACACAAAACATCTCTTTTACTTAGAATTCAAAACTTTCATTTTTTTGCCGGGGAATCCAGTTTTTGTCATTCTTTCCCGTCTTCTTATCGGTTTCTTTCGTAGAAGCGCAGTGAGTTTCATTCTTGTTCCCTGATTCAATCAAATAAGAAAGGCGACATACATGGATGGACATTAAGATGACAGAAAAAATATCCCAGCCAAAAATCCCAACTTTGTGTAAATATATTGACGAACAATAGAATTATGTTGTAGGTTAAGAAACAGAGACAGCAATCTAATACTTTCTGCAACATCCAGGAAGAAATTATGTCAGCCAGCTTGAGAAATGTCCCAATTATAAGCTACGAGAAGGAGCCTAGAATTGATTTTGTATAAATGCTCACTATATAAGGGAAACCTTACAATGTATTAAATCCATAAACTGCTATACAATTGTATAAAATTTAGTAGATGGTGAGTTATTGTGATGCAGAAAAAAATCCCCTATTTTACCAATTTTCCCAGGAAATGCAAATATCGATAAATAGACACACGTACGATATTCGTAAAATCCCCTGATGTTGTTTAGCGCTAAATCAACCACAACATTAGTGCTACATTAATCATTAGGTTGCTAACAGTTGAACATTGGACGTTTCCTCAAAAATAATTTTAAAAATCTAAATAAAAAACTAAAAGCCTTACAAAGCTTTCAGTGAGATCTTAAGGGACACATACATATACGTTAAATAATATGAATTTTATTACCAATTAATATTAGTTCTAAATATCGCTGATCGGCTTCCTTGACTAATAATCGCTATCGGCATCGGCCTTGAAAAAAACACATCTGTCAATCTGTACTTAACAGCATACATTTTGTGGCGCAAACCAGCACAAACGTTGCACAAGCGAACAGCAGTGATTATTTTCATTTTCGTAATGGTAAGCTGCGGGGGGCGGGGGCATATAGTCATAAAAACACAGCAATTGAAATTTAAACACCACACTAACAGGAGCGCATAAAGCTCTAAAACTTTATTACAGATCTACTGTCATAATTAAGTAACATTTAATTGTGCGACGGTAAATCCACTAAGGTGTATAATTAGTTTTCATGTTGCACATTTTAAAGAAGTAATTATTTTGATAATTCACTGGCTTTTAATACTAAGACTGACTTACGTACAGTGTATACTGTTTCCAAAGCAGAGTGTTTAGTATATATTCGTAGTTCCCAGGCTTTTTCACAGTCAGGTACCCATTTAAATGTACCCTCTGCCTGTAAGCACACAAGAAAACATCTTACTCGAATATTTTAATAATCAAGTATTCCATCGGATATCCCGATCGATTAATTGAGTAATCGGATAAATCATATTTTTTCTTAATTATTTATTTATTTATTTATTTTTTATCCTGTTTAACTTCTCAGGCAAATCCTGTTGTTGATGCGCATGCCCATATTGGCTGTATAAATTTTCTTTACAAAATAGAAGTTGTTGCCTTATTTTTATTTTGACTTTATTAAATTGATTTATTTTATTATTTGGTGCAGCCGGGCTGGAGCCAGATTTTTGCTTATTAAAGGTTTACATGTTAAGATGTCCCATCAATTATTGCGTTTGGCTTAATTGTCTTGTATTTTCTAAACGGCTGTTTTCATTATTTGAAGGCTGACACACGCAGCTGAAACGCGTCCGTTGGTTGAATGTGCCAATTTGTGTGTGCTAATAAAAACAGGTGCACTCACAGCCCTATGTGCTGTGTGGTGTGACCGCATAAACTAAGTTCTTGTCTCTCGTGCGTTTTTGATGATTATTATACGGTGTCGTTTAAATGGTGGTTTCTCCACGTAAATCCGCTGAGCTTTTTTCAACCTGCCAACAATACATAAACAATATCCATCCATTTTCTACCGCTTATTCCCTTTTGGGGTTACGTGGGGCGCTGGCGCCTATCTCAGCTACAATCGGGCGGAAGGCGGGGTACACCCTGGACAAGTCGCCAACTCATCGCAGATATAAACAATATATAAAGACAAACCACTTAAAAATGACAACTGTTTTAAATTTTAACATTGAAATACAGGTCATTGCATTCTTTGCATGCAAAACAGTAATCAAAATGTTCATTTTGCTATCATAACATGTTTGAGATGAAAATACATATATTAAATTAGTTCAAATTATTATTCCCTGAGAAAGTTAAAATAACACTATATACTTAGTATCAAAAATAAAACAATTAGAACAATTTTCATGAATTTAAACATCAAAAGTCATTTAGGTAATCCCTAGTGAGCTCTGACTACTAAACGAGGCAAGAATTACTCGAGTTACTCGAGGAATCGTTTCAGCTCTACATCTTATATTAAATTATTCTTCACCTGTTTGAGCTATGTAAATCCATTGTATAAAATAATTTTGGGCAAAAGGACATCTTTACAGAAGTGCATGCCCCATTTAATTGTCCCTTCAGAAATGTACACACATACACACATGTTGGCTGGTGCGGCAATAATAAGTTGCGGTGTGTTCAGACCTCAATGCAGTATAAGTTTCATATTGTTTCAACATTTTCATTCGTCGTGCCTGATGCAATTAAGTATAAAGTACAGCAGAGCATTCCAAATGTTGACGCAAAGCGACAATAATGACAATGAAGCCACCGCTGGCACCTTGAAAAGTAATGTTTACCGCTATCAATTTGCATTTCAAAAGTACAAATAATTCAACTGGGAGCAGCGGGGAGTTTCAGGGGAATGCTATGGAGCATTAAAAGCTATGCCCTATTGTCGCTTTCAAGCTGATTGTGCAATTTCATCATGCAAACATCCCACTAGCATTGTACCCATTCAGTCTTCCATCTGTGTACAGCGGAATGCAAAACTGTGGTAAACTTCCGAATTCTGCATGTGTCAGAATATGTCTGTGTGTGTGTGTGTGTGTATGTGTGTGCGGGTGTGCGTCTGTGTCCAAACCCTAAAGCTGGCTTTCTATTGAAAACGTCAGTAATAATCTGTGGTTTTGCTTTCTATTTTTTTTTTTTATCTCACATTGTTGCTGACTGCAGCTGTGGTCTCTGTTGAGAGCAGTATGTATGACCGCCTCCAGCTAGCAAGCTCGCTGATGTTGAAGTAGTGAGAGATGTGCTCTAGACTTCAGTACAGGATGCCTTAGAGTAGACTAACTGATGTCACAGTTGTTGACATGTATTGTAGCGCTGACATTTAGGGCTGCTTTTTTTTTATTGAACAGTCTGCTTCAGCCATCAGTTTCCCTGTAGTACCAGCAATGTTGTATTTATTCGCATAGTTTATTATACAGTGGAACCTCTAAAGTGCAATGCAGTCTTTTCTAGAAACTATTCTCAAGGCAATCATTTGATCGCAACTGGACTTTTCGGTTTGTGTTAGAATACGTTATGCCTCTCATCGAGTAGGTTTCATCAGTTCATGCTCATTGATTTAGACTTAAACTAGTTGCGATCGATTGGATGCCCTGAGATTACAATGACATAGGGTGAATGAGAAGATCCATAGACATTTTTTTTTTCAGAAACTAGTGTTTTCTAAAGTGTACGGAGAAGTAAACCAGTAATCGCAGTGCTGAAACGTGAAAAATACAGGGCTGTAACTTTTAGTTAGAGGCTCTAGTTTGGTCGTGATTCTGCAACAACTTCACTAATGCAGTCATTAATTAAAACTGAAGCACTATGCCCCCAAAAAATAGTCAAATACAGTAATTCCGGACTATAAACCCTACCCTGAATTTTAGAAGAAAAAAATATTTCTTCATCTATTGGCCTCAGATATACACAGATACGTTGTGGAAATAAATATCTGCAAAGAAAGATTTTGTAAAAGTATTTTTACATACCTGAATTATTTCCAAACAGTACCTGTAACACGGCAGTAAAACGGATGATCAAACAAAACAGAAAGGATTATTTTTACTATACTTTGTAAACACTTTGAGTTTGAACAGTTTCTTAAAGAGGATCATTTTAGGACATTGTTTGATTTCTTCGCTTAATCCATTCCATGATTTAACCTGTAGCGAAGACGCGTGCATTTATTAGCCGCACCTTTGTATAAGCCGCAGGGTACAAAGCTTGGGAAAAAGTAGTCCGGAAAATACAGTCTGTTCTATATAACAAGTAAGTTTATGGTTTTTGTAAGGACCTGCTGCAGAAATGCTGGTCAAAGATCCTTTACATCACAGGTGTCAAACTCAAGTCACACGGTGCTGATGTGGCCAGTCAAAGGCAGAAAATAATGTGCGTCAATAAAATACTTTATGGCTAAATATATATATTTTTTTATTTTGACAGAAAGAAAAAAAAAATACTGCATATTTGAGGTGGAAATATATGGGGCCCCTCGCGATTCAATTGTAGTAGCCGGGATGGCGGTTGAATTCAGAATCGATTCTCAATTCAACACAATTCTTGTAATCATTATGAAACCTTTTCAAAACAGGTTACAGGTCCCATAAGCTCCTCTTGGCTGTTGATATATGACTTATAGAAGAATGTAATTTTATCAATCTATCATCAAAATATAATTTACAAAAAACACAGAGTGTTAATCAATTTAATTAAAGCAAATAGAGCAACCCTAATTCCAAACCAATCCTGGTTATACAATATATAGGATATACATTTACAATGCAATTAAAATAAAAAGGAAAACATATTTATTTGGCAAACACAAATTGTTTTTTTAAGTCAACTCTTAAAAATTTTGAACTGATTTAGGAATGAATAAAAATCGCGATTTGGATGTCAATCTATTTATACCGTGTATCTTCTAATGTTGAATATTAACTGGCCATGCAACAAGAAATTTCAAGCATTTTGTTTTTGGTTATCAATAATAAATACATAATGATCTGCTTGTCGAGTTGGCTTAGGATTTCAAAGCAAGTTATCCATCAATCTCTCGGTAAAAAATATAATGTTGAAACACAATTGCCCATGCAAATTGTGTAACAAGGCTAATATCCATTTATATTCATACATATTTACTGTTACAACGGGCCCTTTGAGGGAAGCCACAACTGCGATGTGGCCCTCCAATAAAAACAAGTTGTTCACCCCCGTTTCACATAACAGGCATGCTCCTCTACTTTTCAGGATCTTTTACAAAACATTAGTCAAAGGTATTGTATATGTGACAGAAACATAATTTTGTAAATACAGTCGTGGTCAAAAGTTTACATACACTTGTAAAGAGCATAATGTCATGGCAGTCTTGAGTTTCCAATCATTTCTACAACTCTTGTTTTTTTGTGATAGAGTGATTGGACCACATACTTGTTGGTCACAAAAAACATCCATGAAGTTTGGTTCTTTTATGAATTTATTATGGGTCTACTGACAATGTTACCAAAATCTGCTCGGTAAAAAGTATACATACAGCAATGTTAATATTTGGTTACATGTCCCTTGGAAAGTTTCACTGCAATAAGGCGGTTTTTGTAGCTTCTGGTTGAATATTTGACCACACTCTTGACAAAATTGGTGCAGTTCAGCTAAATTTGTTGGTTTTCTCACATTTACTTGTTTCTTCAGCATTGTCCACACGTTAACGTCAGGACTTTGGGAAGGCCATTCCAAAACCTTCATTCTAGCCTGATTTAGCCCTTCCTTAACCACTTTTGACGTGTGTTTGGGGTCATTGTCCTGTTTAAACACCCAACTGCGCCCTCGTCCTGCAGAATTTGGAGGTAATCGGCATTTTTCATTGTCCCATGTACTCTCTATAAAGCACCAGTTCCATTGGCAGCAAAACAGGGCCACAGCATAATACTACCACCATCATTCTTGACGGTAGGTTTGGTGTTCCTGGGATTAAAGGCCTCACCTTTTCTCCTCCAAACATGTTGCTGGGTATTGTGGCCGAACAGCTCAATTTTTGTTTCATCTGACCACAGAACTCTCCTCCATAAGGTCTAATCGTTGGCCATGTGATGTTCTTTACAAGTGTATGTAAACTTAAGTCCACAACTGTACGTCCCAATATTAGGCCTTTTTTAGAGGTTCTACTTATATGTTTTTTTTTTATTGTATTAGCTTGTGTGTTTTCGTGTAGGTCTGACCAGCATTAATGCAGGAATTTAAACATCTGAGGTTTCTCTTCTCATTTCAGGCCACATCTGCTCTGTCTCCTTCCCCCGCTCTATCCCAGGCACTACTGCTCGTCCTCCGTCTTTGGGTACACGGCTCCCACTTGCAAATGTTCACACAACTTGTCTTCATGTATCTGAACTTTCAACTAACAATAAGGCTGCAGGCATTGAGTTGCTTCAATCTGTTTCGGTGTTTGTGCATGCTTGTGTGAGGCACTGACTGTGCTGTAGCGAGGACTAGATGTCACTCACGCCCACCAGTGTTACATCGCCCCTTTATGAGTCCCAAATCCAGCACCGCTCAATTAAGTGTGGGGGTTTGGGGGTGGCCTTTTTTTAACTGTCATTTCCGTTTTTTTTTCTTTTTGCAAGGTGCACAGTTCTCAAACTGTGGGGGGATCCTATTTGCCACTGCTAATCTTCTTTTCCTCCCTTCTTTTCTGTCCCTGTCGGTGTGTTTTCTCTCTCTGTGTCTCCCCCTCCTTTTTGCATTTCCTTTATCAGCTCCAAGCCTGTTGAACATAAGCTCCTATGTGAGTGACACCTATGCCAAAATCAGCTGGACTGCCAGGGTGGAACAGCAGGACTCTCAGCTTTACGTGGCCTATATGAATAACCGTAAGATTCTTTCTCCGCTCCCAGTCTGAAAGGAGTTTTACGGCGACATCGCCTTAAGTTGCAACATGGACAGTTTTATACAAGCAGCCATATATAAATATGGTAACACTCTAGTATGGGGAACACATATTGACCATTAATTAGTTGCTTATTAACATGCAAATTAGTAAAATATTGGCTCTTAATTAGTTATTATTAAGTACTTATTAATGCCTTGTTCTGTATGGCCTTATTATACAACCAGTAAGCCATTAACTAAGAGTCTTCCCTCAATAACTGGTTTAAATGTAACTTAGACATTGGGTGTCCCTATGTAAAGCGCTTTGAGTCACTTGAGAAAAAGCGCTATATAAATATAATTCACTTCACTAATTCACTAATTATTGCTTATTAGTAACCTTAAAGGGGAACATTATCACAATTTCAGAAGGGTTAAAACCAATAAAATCAGTTCCCTGTGGCTTATTTTATTTTTTGAAGTTTTTTTCAAAATTGTACCCATCCCGTAATGTCCCTAAAAAAAGCTTTAAAGTGCCTGATTTTCGCTATCTGTGAAGCCATCATCCATTTTCCTGTGACATCATCCAGTGATGCCAATACGGATAGCACAGCAAGATATAGCGACATTAGCTCGGATTCAGACACGGATTTCAGCGGCTTAAGCGATTCAACAGATTACGCATGTATTGAAAGGGATGGTTGGAGTATGGAGGCAGATAGCGAAAACGAAATTGAAGAAGAAACTGAAGCTATTGAGTGAATAGCTATTGATGCTATTCGGCCATGTTTGCCTTAGCATCGCCGGTAAAATGTGCAGACCAACAATCGGAAATTTCGCATCTTGTGACACGGAATCAACTTAAATCCATCGATTGGTAAGTGTTTGTTTGTCATTAAATGCGGGTGGAGGGAAACGCTGGATGCAAATATAGTTTCAAATGTACATACAGCTAGCCTAAATTGCATGTTAGCATCGATTAGCTGGCAGTCATGCCGTGACCAAATATGTCTGATTAGCACATAAGTCAACAACATCAACAAAACTCACCTTTGTGATTTAGTTGACTTTATCGTTGGAAATGATTTGCAGGTTATCCATACATCTCTGTGCCATGTCTGCCTTGGCACCGCCGGTAAAATGTGCAGACACTTCGGCACATTCAATGGGGGTCTTGACTTTATCGTTGGAAATGCATCTGCTTTGAGTGTCGCAGGATATCCACACCATCTTGCCATCCCTGTAATAGCATAGCTTTCATTGGTAAAGTGTGCGGAACAAACGACTGACCATTTCGTCGGCGTTCCCCACACCCTCGTATTTTGAACAAGTTTCGTCCAATTTCTTGCCACTTTCGCATCTTTGGGCCAGTGGTGCAACTTAAATCCAACTTAAAATGGATGGATGGATGTTCCCCATACTAAAGTGTTACCCTAAATATATAGTTGAGTTCAAGCGTAATATACAGTGGACCCTCTAATAACATAATTATTAGCAGTTGTGCCGACAGTATATCTTGTCGGGACAACTGTTTTAAATTGTGCACTTGCTTCGCTTGTGTGTAGGTGACGGTAACTGGCGCATTTCCGAGGCGGTAAACACGTCCCAAAGCTTCCATGTAATTGGTGGCCTCAAACCCGGGACAGTGTACACAGTGCGCCTCATGGCCAAGGCGTTGCTCGATAATGCTAGTATTTTCGAAGACGTTATCCAGACGCAAGTCACAGGTGAGAGGGGACAAACTTTGTGTTGTGTGTAGTACTTGTTCTACTGTAGCATAACGATACTTAGATAGCACCTGTGATGTGTGTGTTTGTCTTTATCTCTCACATTCACTCAATGCTCTTTGTGTTATGTTTCCAATTCAAAACTGCCATGGTGTTTGAGCTTAAATGTTTGCTGTGGTTGTCCGCAGGTGTGGCAGGTCACCAGAGAAGCAGCTCGACCAGGGGCTGGTTCATCGGGACCATGTGTGCGGTGGCGCTCCTCACGCTCGTCGTCCTCACCGTCTGCTTTTTGGGGCGAAACAAAGGTGGCAAATATGCAGGTACGCCACCGCCCGGGCGACAAGAAATGCTCGCCATGGACAAAGGTCAGTTAGTCTTTTCTCCGGGGTTCGGTTTCGGCTCTCCTTTTGTTCTTTTGGAAGTCAACCAAAATATGACTACCTCAACATCGTCCACCTTTTTTGTTGACTTTCTGAAAGAGCGGGCCTCAACCCCAAAACCCCAAATTCTTGGAATCATGCATGCGTGTTTGCTGCTTGTACATACCACCCTCCAAGAGGCTTGACACCAATGACTAAACCGTCTTGAGGCTCAAGGCTTTCTCATGACAATTGTCTGGGTTTTGTACAAAAAGTGGACTTCCTCCACTCAAAAGTTCTGACCTGCATGTGTTGAAAGGAATAAAACATTCAAAGCTGAGGATTGTGTGAACAAAATAAGGATTGCAATCCATGTAGAGGCAAAAATATACTGATTAACAGAACACACAATACAGGGAGGAGAAGATGCCAATATAATCATTTAGCACTCGCAATGTGATTTATCAAGACTGAAACTGTTTCACGGCCACTGTTTTGTGTCTATATTTAGTAGGGCTGGGCGATATTTCAAGTTTGTAAAGTATATGCATATATTTTTTAAAGAAGATAGGAATTAAGGAAATATCGTAATATCGATATAATTTATCCATCCATTCATCCATTTTCTTCCGCTTATCCAAGGTTGGGTCGCGGGGGCAGCAGCCTAAGCAGAGAAGCCCAGACTTCCCTCTCCCCAGACACTTCCTCCAGCTCTTCCTGGGGGATCCCGAGGCGATCCCAGGCCAGTCGGGAGACATAGTCTTCCTAAAGTGTCCTCGGTCTTCCCCTTGGCCTCCTGCCAGTCGGACGTGCCCAAAACCCTAGGGAGGCGTTCGGGTGGCATCCTGAGCAGATGCCTGAACCACCTCATCTGGCTCCTCTCGATGTGGAGGAGCAGCGGCTTTACTCTTAGCTCCTCCCGGATGACAGGGCTTCTCACCCTATCTCTAAGGGAGAGCCCCGGAAATAACTCCTTTCGGTTGCTTGTACCCGTGATCTTGTCCTTTCGGTCATAACCCGAAGCTCATGACCATAGGTGAGGATAGCAACGTAGATCGACCGGTAAATTGAGAGCTTTGACTTCCGGCTCAGCTCCTTCATCACCACAACGGATCGATACAGCGTCCGCATTAGTGAAGACGCCGCACTGATCCGCCTGTCGATCTCACGATCCACTCTTCCCTCACCCGTGAACAAGACTCCTAGGAACTTAAACTCCTCCACTTGGGGCAAGATCTCCTCCCCAACCCGGAGATGGCAATTCACCCTTTGCCGGACGACAACCATGGACTCGGACTTGGAAGTGCTGATTCTCATCCCAGTAGCTTCACACTCTGCTATGAACTGTTAAAATGGCTATCCATCCAAACAGCGCTTATTTGTTGTGTTCCTTGATTCTCCCCAGCTCCTCCTCCATGGGCTACTAAACCCCTCCTTCCAAGACGTTATTTACTATGATGAGTCACGATTAATTGAAATTAGAGGTAAAACATGTGGGACAGGCCAACTCACAACAGACTTCCCAAAAGACGACGAGAGAGTCGTAGAAGAGAAGAGGTAACGTCAAGGCGGCGGTTTATATATGAAAAGAAAATAGTGGAAGATTGCAGAGGGATTATCTTCCATAGATTTATTTTAGTTTATTATTGTTATTATTCATTTTATTTATTTGTGTCCTGTCGAGCTTCTCATGCAATTTCATGTAGTTGATGTGAATGCCTATATCGGCTGAACAAATGTACTTTCTGTTGTTGCCTTATTTGTATTTGACTTCATTAAATGTAATTTTTTACCGATGTAGACCAGTGTTTTTCAACCTTTTGAGGCAAGGCACATTTTTTTTCATAAAAAAATACTGACGCACACCTCCAGCAGAAAACGTTAAAAAATTAAACTTAGCAGAAAACGTTAAAAAATGTAACTATTCCAGGACGTCGTGTCTTATTTGTTGGTGTTTTCCTGTGCGTAGTGCTTTAGGTATTGTCTTGCGCTGTTATTTTGGTGGCCCTTCCTGTTGTGTTGGTGTTTTCCTGTAGCAGTTTCATGTCTTCTTTTCAGCGCTATCCTGCGCACCTGCTTTGTGTTAGCGAGAAAGACTATTTAAGTTGTTGCTATCCTTCTTTGTGGGGACTTTGTTGATTGGCATGTCATGTACCGATGTACTTTGTGGACGTCGTAAGTGTTTGCTGTCGTCCAGCATTTTGTTCCTGTTTACTTTGTAGCCAGTTCATTTTTACTTTAGTTTTGCGTAGCCATTGCCTTTTCCTTTGCCTTTCCCTTTTGTTAATTTTTGGTTTAAGCATTACATACCGTATTCTTCGGACAATAAATCGCTTCGGAGTATAAGTTGCACCTGCCGAAAATGCATTATAAAGAAGGAAAAAAACATATATAAGTCTCACTGGAGTATAAGTCGCATTTTTTAGGGAAATTTATTTGATAAAACCCAACACCAAGAATAAACATTTGAAAGGCAATTTAAAATAAATAAAGAATAGTGAACAACTATAATAAGTGTACGTTATATGACACATACATAACCAAGTGAGAAGGTGCCTGGTATGTTAATGTAACATATTAGGGTAAGAATTATTCAAATAACTATAACAAATAGAACATGCTATACGTTTACCAAACAATATGTCACTCCTAATCGCTAAATCCCATGAAATCTTATACTTCTAGTCTCTTACGTGAATGAGCTAAATAATACCATTTGATATTTTACGGTAATGTGTTAATAATTTCACACATAAGTCGCTCCTAAGTATAAGTCGCACGCCTGGCCGAACTATGAAAAAAACTGCGACTTATAGTCCGAAAAATACGGACCTTTTTACCTGCATCCTGCCTCCCGCTGTGGTCTGTATATTGGGATCACGACAAATCATCCTCGTCTCACCCGACACATTCCGACTTTTACAAGGCAAATAACTACCTGCTGCCACCTACTGACATGGAGTATGACATGGTTACGAGTTTTACACAGCACACAACACTAAGCAGCAGCACATTATTTGCATATTTTGATTATTAATTTGCAAAAAATATTTTTGGGACCAATTAGGTGAAGTTGCATATTTTCCCACGGCACACCAGACAATATCTCATGGCACACTAGTGTGCCGTGGCACGGCGGTTGAAAAATACTGATGTAGACGACGTCCAGGAAACCCACAACGAGTCTACTTGGCCACATTTGGATAAATATATGTGTCTGGATAAAACATTAATTTGAGCTGTATACAATCCATAAATCCATCCATTTCTACCGCTTGTCCCTTTTTGGGGTCGGAGGGTGTGCTGGAGGCTATCTCAAATGCATTCGGGCGGAAGGCAGCGTACATCCTGGACAAGTTGCCACCTTATGGCAGGGCCAACACAGATAGACAGACAACATTCACACTCACATTTACACACTAGGACCAATTTAGTGTTGCCAATCAACCTATCCCCAGGTGCATGTCAGTAAAAATATATTGAGGTATGCTTCTTTGTCAATATCGCCCAGCCCTAATATCAAAGATGGAGAATGGATGAACAGAATATTCCATTTGGACATACCGTATTTCCTTGAATAGCCGCTGGGGCGCTAATTGATTTAAAACCTCTTCTCACTCCTGCGCCTATTCAAGGCATGCGGTAATAGTAAGCAGGCGCTAATAACTTTAAAATCTCTTCTCACCCCTGCGCTTACCAATGGCATGCAGTAAAAAATTGAGTGTGATGTGAGGATACCATCACGAAGACCACATTTAATAAAAAAAACTTTATTATGGTTATTATTTCCAGCACTGAAGGCTTGGAATAACCTACAATTGACACACGCATTTCGTCACACCGACGAGATTGGAAGGCATGCTGGGTGATACAAGTTACACTGAAGGTTGTGATATAAACAAGTTTAACACTCTTACTAATATGTGCCACACTGTGAACCCCCACCAAACAAGAATGGAAAACAGATTTCTGGAGAACATCGGCTCTGTAACACATTATAAACGCAACTTGACAATTACCCAGAATGCAATGCATCCATGACTCTTACTGCTTATATTATACACCCCCGCACCCCAACCCCGCCCACCTCAACTCTCGGGAATTATGCAGATCCCAAACACACATAAACAGATACCAATAGGTAGGAAAAGTTGGTTTTGCACAACCGTTCCCTTTTAAGTCATTCAGCAGCTCTACAGTTAAATGGGTTGTACTTGTATTCCTGCCTTCAAGGTACTCAAAGCGCTTTGACACTATTTCCTCATTCACCCATTCATACACACATTCACACACTGATGGATGCAAGGCCCCTAAACACAACCCATCAGGAGCAAGAGTGTCTTTCTCAAGGACACAACAGACGTGGCAAGCTGGGGTTCGAACCAGGAAGCCTCAAGTTGCTGGCACGGCCGCTCTACAGACCGAGCCATGCCGTTCCCATCATTACCACTTAATAATTATTCTAATACTTCAGTCAGTCCAACCCAGGGCAGCTGTGGCTACAAATGTAGCTTACCACCACCAGGTGTGAATGAATGATGGGTTCCCACTTTTCTGTCATGCGCTTTGGGTTTAGAAAAACACTATATAAATCTAATCCATATTAGTATTATTATTAACAATTATTCTAATATTTTTATGCTCCATTTATGTTGAAAAGGATACGTATGACAGAGCTGCAGCGTGATCGCCTCCTTTTTCCCGGCCATGTATTTCTGCGCTACATTTTTGTACCTATTAAATATGGACGCAATACAGCGGTGGCAGAACAGTTTCAGCCTTGATAGATCACGCTTGGTGCTAAATAATATTTGCATTTCCTCCTCTTCTTCTCTCTTTGTGTGTGCTTAAAAGTTTGCACATGCTTTAATACATGCAAACATTTAGTACATAAGGCCTTCAGTACCTATAGACCAGTGGTTCTCAACCTTTTTTCAGTGATGTATCCCCTGTGAACATTTTGTTAATTCAAGTACCCCCTAATGAGAGCAAAACATTTTTGGTTGAAAAAAAAAATAAAGAAGTAAAATACAGCACTACATCATCAGTTTCTGATTTATTAAATTGTATAACAGTGCAAAATATTGCTCATTTTTAGTGGTCTTTCTTGAACTATTTGGAAAAAAAGATAAAAATAACTAAAAACTTGTTGAAAAATACACAAGGGATTCAATTATAAATAAAGATTTCTACACATAGAAGTAATCATCAACATAAAATGCCCTCTTTGGGGATTGTAATAGAGATCCATCTGGATTCATGAACTTAATTCTAAACATTTCTTTACAAAAAAATACATCTTTAATATCAATATTTATGGAACATGTCCACAAAAAATCTAGCTGTCAACACTGAATATTGCATTGTTGCATTTCTTTTCACAGTTTATGAATTTACATTTGTCACAGTTAATTGGTGATGAACCCCAAGATGCAGAGTTGGAGGCAGGCAATTGGATATGATTTAATATAAATAATAGAACAAGAATAAACAAAAAGCACGCACGTGGGCGGGATAACAAACTAAGGGAGCTAGCACTGGGAGGAAGAAAAACAAAAAGGAACTTTAGCATGGAAGCCAGTGGAAAACAAACAGAAAAAGTGGAGAGGGCTAATGCTAACAGATAACAGCTTACCGCTACGACGACCGGGACAAAATGTAACATGGCAGGTAGTAACTGTAACAAAACGACACAACAGGTAGCACGACAAGAGTGACATGTGGCAACGACAATACAATGATCCAGCAACTGACACAAGACAAAGCAGGTACAAATAGGAGCAGGCTGATTGGCAACAGGTGTGGCCAGGTGCCAATCAGCCGCAGCTGAGGAGGAACACAGCACTCAGGGAACAAGACAGGAAGCTGACAAAATAAGAGCACTAGGCAGGAACTAAAGACAGGAGATACTAAACACAGAGGAAACAGACACATGCAGAGGAAAAAACTAAAACATAGACAAACTGTCAGGGGAAAGCCTACCAACATTCATATTTTGTTGAAATATTATTCAATAAACATATTTGTAAAGGATTTTTGAATTGTTGCTATTTTTAGAATATTTGAAAAAAATCTCACGTACCCCTTGCCATACCTTCAAGTAACGCTAGGGGTACGCGTACCCCCATTTGAGAACCACTGCTATAGACGACTTGGAGCAAATACTGAATGTCACTATGCTGATTTTTAAGTTTCACATTAAGCAAACTGCATATTTATCCAGAAAAAAAAACATCCTTAGCCAAAGCACTTAGTGTCAGAACACAATTTCACAAAATGCATAAATTAGCGCGACGTAAATGTGTCAGTTGATTATTACGCTGCATTAGTTAGTATGAAGTCCTGCTAAATGCTCATGAGAAAAGCCTTGCTACTGCACGTGAGACGGTGTGCATGCCTGAGTGAATTTTATCTGTGAATATATCTTAAAAACCCTTGTCAAAACAGATGAGAAGGAATCAGGTGGTTCTGTTGCAAACCTCTGCACACGCTCCCACTGGGCCTCAGCGCCGCCTCGCAGCAGAGACAAATTCACCCTCCTCAAATCTGCTTTCTTTCCCCACAAGCTGTCTCCCTTGCAACCCACTTCAACCTGTGTAGTTTCTGACAAGTATTGAACATTTCACAACTCTTTTGGACCTCTCCTCCGTCTTCGCCCATCTTGCTCTTTTATATGGAAACTTTTTTTTTTTCTTCATTCTGTTGAAGTTCAACTGGTGTTTTTCAAGGAGTGAATACACAAAGAGAAAGGCAGAATAGAAGCTCTCTGTGTACTGACTTGATAGGATGTTTACAATGTGCCATATTTTGTTATCCCCCCAAAAGCTTTTTACTCCCATATTTTGTATTCTAACCCTGGCATGCACTCAATGCTTTCATGTGGATTTTTTATTATTTTTGCTTGACTGTTAAGTGATGCTTTCCTCTGTGTGAAAGCATTGACATGCAGCTATTTATTAAATGTAACCAAATGTTTTACTGCCATTTTGAGCTGTCTTCCACATTGTGCTTCCTGACAGCCCAAATAATACAACATTATATCTAATGGCCAAAATGTCCCCTGTTTGCAGTAAAAGAGAAGGAAGACCGCCACCCTGACGAGGAGTCCCAAGCAATGAATGATGACACCTTCTGTGAATACAGGTGAGCTTTTCTCCCACTCTGCCAATTTGCTCAAAAAGCATGACAGCATTATTTCATCCAAATGGGCTGTGCTGTGCAATCAAGCCCAAAATGGTTCATACCTTGGTCAAATGTTTAGGTTTTTTTCATGGTTTGAATGTTTATATTCTAGCTAGAACTGTCTTTTGCCGTACCCATTCCACTCAGAATTTGGCCAGAGTATGGATGATTTTGAGCCTGACGCTACCAAATGATGATTAAAAACACATTGATTTTTTTTTTCTTCCCCATCCCAAAAGCAAACCATCTGTTCATGAGCTTTACCAGGATGAGCCTAGACGACAGTTTTCAACTTTCCATCATGAAATGGGCTAGGTAATGTCCCAGTGTAGATCAGAGTAGTTGCAATAGTACCCAGATGACACATCCTGCACCTTTTTTAGTGTTGGCTCCTTTAAATTGGTCTTAGCATCAGATTGTGTGTAGTTTGTGCATTGCTTGTGGCATTAGCTGGTAATTGTAGTGTTTTAGAATGTGCATGTTTGTGTTGTTGTGACTCCATGTTGCTGTGTTCCTACTGCATAGATACAGAGCTACTTCACCTGCACAAGCTAATGAGAGCCAATACAAGGGATGCATGGTGCAAGTTAAACAAAACATCTATAATTTAATCGATATTAGAATTACCACTCTAAAAACTCTTACTTTGCATCCCATTAGACTACTGCAGTGTTTTTCAAAGTTTTTTGAGCCAAGGCACATGTTTTGCGTTGAAAAAATCCGGAGGCACACCACCAGCAGAAATCATTTAAAAAATTCAGTTGACAGTAAAAAGTAGTTGTCGCAATTGTTGGATATGATTTCAAACCATGACCAAACATGCATCACTGTAACTCTTGTCTCAAAGTAGGTGTGCTGTCACCATCCTTCACATTACACCGTGACTTATTTTGAGTTTTTTGATGTTTTCCTGTGTTTAGTGTTTTAGTTCTTGTCTTGCGCTCCTATGTTGGTGTCTATTTGTCTTTTTGTGGTATTTTTCTATAGCAGTTTCATGTCTTCTTTTGAGTGATATTTCCCACATACTGTATTTCCTACTTTGTTTTAGCGATCAGGAATATATCAGTTGTTTTTATCCTTCATTGTGGAGACATTGTTGATTGTCATGTCATGTTCGGATGTACATTGTGGATGCCGTCTTTGCTCCACAGTAAGTCTTTGCTGTCTTCCAACATTCTGTTTTTTGTTTACCTTGTAGCCAGTTCAGTTTTAGTTGTGTTCTGCATAGCCTTCCCTAAGCTTCAATGCCTTTTCATAGGGGAACTCACCTTTTGTTTTGTTTTTTGGTTTAAAGGCCTACTGAAACCCACTACTACCGACCACGCAGTCTGATAGTTTATAAATCAAAATGACATATTAACATTGCAACACATGCCAATGCGGCCGGTTTAGTTTACTAAATTACAATTTTAAATTTCCCGCTGTGTTTCTTGTTGAAAACGTCGCAGAATGATGATGCGTGCACGTGACGTCCCAGGTTGCAAGGGACATATTAACGCAGCACCAATTGCGGCTAAAAGTCGTCTCTTTTCATCGCGCAATTACTCAGTATTCTGGACATCTGTGTTGCTGAATCTTTTGCAATTTGTTCAATTAATAATGGAGAAGTCAAAGTAGAAAGATGGAGGTGGGGAGCTTTAGCCTTTAGCCCAGGGGTAGGGAACCTATGGCTCTAGAGCCGGTTGTGGCTCTTTTGATCACTGCATCTGGCTCTCAGATAAATCATAGCTGACATTGCTTATGTAGCTCACTGGTAATCACACTGATAAAAATTATTTAAAAAATATAAAACATTTTCATGCATTTTAATCCATCCATCCATCCATTTTCTACCGCACCTGTTCAAAAAGTCGCATTATTGATAAGAAGTATTTTTCATTTATTATTGGTTAGCTTCAGAATAAACATGTTATTGAAAATAATAATAGACTTATTGTACTCTAATGTTGTTATTAATTAAAAATGCATGCATTTAGTTGTATTCACTGTTAAAAAATATTATATGGCTCTCACGGAAATACATTTAAAATATTTGGCTTTCATGGCTCTCTCAGCCAAAAAGGTTCCCGACCCCTGCTTTAGCCACACAAACACACAGTGTTTCCTTGTTTAAAATTCCCAGAGGTGAAGCTTTAATATGGATCAGAGTGGTCAAGCGAACATGGTTCCCGACCACTTGTCAACCGGCAGGTTTCGGTGAGAAAATTGTGGCAAAAAGTCGCCTCTTACCAGAGATCAGCTGAGCTTGCGCCGTCCATGCAGCTGCCGTCGACTTCCCTCAAAGATTGGCGTCAAGACACCCGTGGACACACCCCTCCGACTATCAGGTACTATTTAATCTCACTAAAACACTAGCAACACAATAGAAAGATAAGGGATTTCTCAGAATTATCCTAGTATATGTGTCTAAAAACATCTGAATCCGTCCCAATGCAATCGCCTTTTTTTTTAAACTTAATCATTTTTTAAATTTTTTTCTAGTCCTTTGTTATCAATATCATCATCCACGAATCGTTCATCCACGCTCAAATTAATGAGGAAATTGTCGTTTTCTCGGTCCAAATAGCTCTTGTTGCTGGAAGCTCCCATTGTAAACAATGTGAGGATGTGAGAAGCCCTCACCTTTGTGACATCATCTTCTGCGACTTCTGGTAAAGGCAAGGCTTTTTTATTAGCGACCAAAAGTTGCGAACTTTATCGTCGATGTTCTCTACTCCTTTCAGCAAAAATATGGCAATATCGCGAAATGATCAAGTATGACACATAAAATGGACCTGCTATCCCCGTTTGAATAAGCAAATCTCATTTCAGTAGGCCTTTAAGTATTAAACACCTTTTTACCTGTATGCTGCCTCCCGCTGTTTCCGACATCTACAAAGCAGTTAGCTATTAATATGGAAGAGTATTACACGGTTACTCTGGCTAGCTCGAGAGAGCACGGACACTCAACAATAACACATAATTTCCGCATATTATATATTGATAATCCGGTGGCCATGTATTGCTTGCCTGTGTATCGGCTGGGGACATCTCTGCGCTGCTGATCCGCCTCCGCTTGGGATGGTTTCCTGCTGGCTCCGCTGTGAACGGGACTCTCGCTGCTGTGTTGGATCCGCTTTGGACTGGACTCTCGCGACTGTGTTGGATCCATTGTGGATTGAACTTTCACAGTATCATGTTAGACCCGCTCGACATCCATTGCTTTCCTCCTCTCTAAGGTTCTCATAGTCATTATTGTCACCGACGTCCCACTGGGTCATTATTGTCACCGATGTCCCACTGGGTGTGAGTTTTCCTTGCCCTTATGTGGGCCTACCGAGGATGTTGTGGTGGTTTGTGCAGCCCTTTGAGACACTAGTGATTTAGGGCTATATAAGTAAACATTGATTGATTGATTGATAATTTGCAGACTATAATCACTGGTTTGCAAAAAATATTTTTAACCGAAGTAGGTGAAATTAGATAATCTCCCACGGCACTGTGGTTGAAAAACACTGAACTAGTGCAAGTGCACCCAATGTTGTGGCCATCGAGTACACGTCCATTCTTGCGTAAAACCGTGTCACCATTATTATACCACCACTTTTTCAGCACCATGGACAGCGCTATATCAATACACAGTCCAGTAAGAGCATTAATGTTTCAAGGCGGAAGTCCAGGGTCAGAGTTTCTATCCTGTGCCATTCACAGCCGGAAAAAGATCAATGAGTCATGCAGACTTGAAGAACACATCCAACTGCACCAGCCATCTGCTACTGCAGGCTCTCTGTCATTAGAGAACAGAGAAGGGGGGCTGCAGCGGGCCGGAGGATGAACATGGGGGAGATGCATTGGGTCATTTGGCAAAAGAGGTGGTGGTACTCAGTTTTAATGCGCAATCAAAGTCGGTGTGTTTGTGTTGCAACACAGATAAAAACAAGCTGGGGAAAAAAAATGTTGGCAATCACTCACTGTAATAATTGTACACTCATGCGGGAATTGGTAATTAACCTCAGCAACTACTTGTTTTAATGTGTAACATGGATATGTTGATATCTTTTGCTTTTGAGTTGTGCTATCCAATGATTACTTTTAATTGGTTTTACCACAATTTTGAAGCCAAAATAATTATGATTCATCACAGGTTATTACTCACTATTACTCACTTAACTTAAAAAAATTCGGACACATGTCATCCAGGAACATTTTTAAATGCTCAACTTGAATGCAAGGCGCAGTGGGAGAGTGACCGTGCGCAACCCGAGGGTCCCTGGTTCAATCCCCATTTAGTACCAACCTCGTCACATCCGTTGTGTCCTTGAGCAAGACACTTCACCCTTGCTCCTGATGGGTGCTGGTTACCGCCTTGCATGGCAGCTCCCTCCGTCAGTGTGTGATTCTGTGTGTGAATGTGGAAGTAGTGTCAAAACGCTTTGAGTACCTTGGAGGTAGAAAAGCGCTATACAAGTGCAACTCATTTATCATTTATTTATTATTTATTTTTTTGCTAAACACTTAACAGTTTTACCTAAAATCAAGTCAGAGTGTATTTGAAGTGAATAGTAGCAGTTTCCTGACTCATCTTTGCACGTACTTTTTCACTGACCAACTGCTCCACCTTTCAAATCATCCTCCGCGGTTAAGGTAAAGGAGAATGTACAGTAATTAATCTGCGTATATACATCATTAATACAATATTTTGGTTAATTACATAAGTTAACTTGTTAATTTTGACAGCCCTAATTTTAAGACATACTTTTTTGTTAATTACATTTTAAAACACAGAAATACAGTTGCCTATAATTTATTCATTTATCAACACCATGCATCTTTATTTTGTATATTTTTTCATATTTGTACATCAAATTATTTGAATGTCATTGTTGTTTTTTTCAATAGAAATCAATTTGTTTTGACCATTTGAACATTGCAGTTTGTATCTATATTACAAAGTATGTTATTTTAGAAATAGTGGAGGCATATTATAAAAATAGGTTATATTTCAAGTGACAATTATGTTACTTTTGTCCATCCATCCATTTTCTACCGCTTATTCCCTTTTGGGGTCGCGGGGGGCGCTGGCGCCTATCTCAGCTACAATCGGGCGGAAGGCGGGGTACACCCTGGACAAGTCGCCACCTCATCGCAGGGCCAACACAGATAGACAGACAACATTCACACTCACATTCACACACTAGGGCCAATTTAGTGTTGCCATATTTGTAGTATATTTTTTGTTTTAGGGATTTGACACCTTACGCTTTGGACAATTCTAAATAAATTTCACACATTTGATTTCAAATACCGCCGCTCAGTGCAGATATAAACATTCAGTGTTGTCATACAGGAACTAAAAACACATTGTATTAAAATAACCAAACATGGATATGCCTTCCAAGCCAAAAACAGACTGGTTTCCCGAATAATTGTTTCTGAATTGTTATTGTTGATGCTGTTACGCTGTCACAATGAAGAATTGACTGAAGTATTTTGTAGCTTGTGAGCGCTGCTTGCACACACACACACACACACACACACACACACATACGAACAACAATACAATACAAACCATCTGAAATAGCCTTTTTCTGAGGGTTTTTTTCCCCATTCCGATCATAGTGACTAACAATTACACGTCCGCTGTCAATTATATTCCTGTGACTCTAGCCAAGACGATAATTCAATAGGAAGAAAACGGCTTGTTTTGGGTGTCTTCAAACTGTTCATGCACTCTAGCTCCGAGATCTGATAAGAAGGTTTCTGTGGCCCCGAAGCAATTTGTTGGCATGAACGTGATGCTGGCCAGCAGCACTGACTATCTCAATGCTGTGCACACACTGAGATAGATGAAACACGCTTTGGGGAGCTTTAGATATCGTTTTCTTCAGTGAGCTTTTACCCTTGGTGGTAGTCATTGTATGACACAAGGTATTCCTGAGCTCTGACTGTAGTCCCAGCGGAACAACAGGACCATGACGGCTTTGGTTCTGGTCCACCTTTGCCGTTTCTGTCGTATCTAAATTTGCTACAGGTGTTTTTGTGTGTGTGTGCTCTATACTGCTGTGTAACAACTTGTGAGGTGCCTGGGTTATGTTGGACAGTGACAGGAGAATATGATTATATTGTTATTTTTCTGTTGCGTGTACTCGATAATATGCGACATTATTGGCCTTGGCAGTAAGTCTAGAATCATCAGAGGTGGGTAGGGTACCCACAAATTGTTTTCAAGTAAGAGTATCCTTCCTTTAGAATAATACATTAAAAATGACTCATCAAAATTATTACTTGAGTAAGAGTAAGTAAGTATTCTGTGAAATAAAGTATTGGGTAACTTATGAGTAACTTTTGATGTATTTAGTAGATATTTTTTAATGGTCTTTAATGGACCACAATTGTAGTTGAGGTGAGGTGTGTAAAACATGTTTTCTCTAGTTTGAAGTAAAATTATTGTAGGGTGAAATGTAAACAATTCTACTGCCACAGATGATAGCACATGATATATATGTTTTTTTTTACTATTTTGAAAGTTATCATTGACAATTTGTGCTGGCTTGTCTCTCTTCATGACACGTTTTACAGTCAGTGTGTTTCTATGATTAGTCAAATAATTCAGTTTCTTCTATTTTCACACCTACATATGGAGTTTGCGTTTCCATGCTCTTATCTCTAATGTAACTGATGGACAGGTGTGCCTCACGTACACTAGGGGGCGATTGTGGTTATGTGGAAACGTAAATATGATAAAAAAATACAATGTTACATGCTAATAAGGTAGCGCTAGTAACTTTCAAATTCCGGATCTACAAAGTAACAGACAACTACACATATTTTCACTGCTACTTAGTGTTGTTGTTAAAGGCCTACTGAAACCCACTACTACCCACCACACAGTCTGATAGTTTATCTATCAATGACGAAATATTAACATTGCAACACATGCCAATACGGTCTTTTTAGTTTACTAAATTGCAATTTTAAATTTCCCAGGAGTTTTTTCTTGAAAACGTTGCGTAATGATGACGTGTACACTTGACGTCCCGGGCTGGTAGGGAATATGAGCGCTGCGTACACACACAGCTAAAAGTCGTCTACTTTAATGGCATAATTACACAGTATTTTGGAGATCTGTGCTGCTGAATCTTTTGCAATTTGTTTAATTAATATTGGAGAAGTCAAAGTAGAAAGATGGAGTTGGGAAGCTTTAGCCTTTAGCCACACAAAAAATTCACGGAGGTGAAACTTTACTATGGATCAGAGCGGACATGGATCCCAACCGAATGTCAACCTGCAGGTTTTGGTGAGAAAATTGTGGTTAAAAAGTCGCTTCTTACCGGAGATCAGCTGAGCTTGTGCCGCCCATAACTTGTTTTTTTTTTATTAATTTTTTTCCAGTCCGTCGCATTCAATATCCTCAAACACGAATCTTTCATCCTCGCTCAAATTAATGGGGAAATTGTCGTTTTCTCGGTCCGAATAGCTCTTTTTGTTGGAGGTTCCCATTAAAATCAATGTGAATATGTGAGGAGCCATCAACAATGACGTCATCGTCTGCGACTTCCGGTAAAGGCAGGGCTTTTCTCCAGTTGCAAACTTTATCGTGGATGTTCTCTACTAAATCCTTTCAGCAAAAAATATGGCAATATCGCGCAATGATCAAGTATGACACATAGAATGGACCTGCTATCCCCGTTTGAATAAGACAATCTCATTTCAGTAGGCCTTTAAAGTTTTCTTGTGTTTAAATGACACTTGTGGTTAGTAGGATCAGTAGAAACATACAAATACATTTCTTTTTCAGTCGACTGTTTTAAAAGGTTTTTGCTCGCCAGTGGTCTCAAACAGCCGGGATGTGCTGGCGTCATATCACGTAATTAAAGCATCTTATTTCATTGATTTTAAAACTTGTGCAATATGACAACTTAATGTCCCACATAATGGTTTTAGTGCATGAACAAGTAGAAAGGAAACCAGGTCTTGACCTCATTGTCATCTTCAAAACATTCATAGTGCATGCTCAACCCAGAACTACCACAACCAATGTTGTGATACAATTAAGGAGCAAACTTCTATTTTTTCTGGACAATATGTGAACAATATAACAAATTAACTGCCGATAAAAAAAAATATTGTCAGCATTATTTCTAAACCAAATTTAACATTAATATAATTATAATATATAACAATGATATTAGTAATATTCCAAGTAACCCTTTCATGTCCCAATCGGGCCGCATGTCTATGAAGGTTGTCTTGCCCAGGACGTGGAAGGACGGGTAGAAAACAAGCGTGCGGATAAAACTATATTTTTAATCTTTAGTTTCAGAGTAAAATACAAAAAAAAAAAAAGCATGTGTGGAGCTCATGGCAAGCTTAGTGTAGCATAAATGTCAAGATATATACGCTAAATTATTATGGAGTGGATTTCACTTGGCCATGTCGCTATCTAACAAGTGTGTAAGTAGATAACGCCACATAAGTAAATGTTCGACGCGTATCTAAGTAAAATTATGTAAGTACATTTGCAACATCTTTACATGAATGTTCGCAATGCTACATAACAATATATTTAGCTAACAGTACAAAAGCAGAATTGCGACACTTTTACTTTAATCTTCAGTTAAATGTCGACATGCTATGCATCTGACTAATATTTTGGAGTACATTTTCGACGTCTTTACATGAACCCGGGAAATAATAAATTGTACGTTTGAATGTTTAATAGTGCATGGTGTAGTTTAGACTTAGACTTAGACACACTTTATTGATCCACAAGGGAAATTGTTCCACACAGTAGCTCAGTTGCAAAGGATGAAAAGGGTAAGGATGGAAAGGATAATGCAGGTATAAAGAAGATTAAAAATGAACCATAGTAGCAATATAAAACATAACATGTATGTAATATTTACATATTATATATACAATATATAACATCCATCCATCCATTTTCTACCGTTTGTCCTTTTCAGGGTCGCGGGGGGTAAATGCAGCCTATCTCAGCTGCATTTATATGATATTATTTTTTTTATATAATATATACAATATATAACAGCTGCTTCTCACTCGCAACTAGAAAGGCTCTGTTTGTGCCACTTGTTTGTGTAAGCTAACGGTCGCGCCTCCGCCCACAGAGACAAAGATTGTGGATGACTGACCAGAGGTTTCATTCAATTCTGCTATTGAATAAACCCGCTCAGGTGTAAGACCGATGTACAGAGTGAACCCTCCGTTAACCTTTTTGAAAGTGGCATGAAAATTGATATCGAGTTAATTTGAATTTATCTTTAAGCTGACCACTCATGACACTTTAGATGCCGTGAATTTAAGACGCAAATAAAAAACAACGACAGGAGGTTGCCTACAGCCACAGCTGTCAATGCTGATCACAGAGACAGACAATTATTTACTTTCATGCACCATGTACTCAGAAACAATAACTTAGACTTAGACAAACTTTATTGATCCACACGGAAAATTGCTCTACACAGTAGCTCAGTTACAAAGGATGGAAAGGGTAAGGATGAAAAGGATAATGCAGGTAGAAAGTAGACTAAAAATGTACCCTAGTAGCAATATAAAACATAACATATATGTTATATTTATATATTATATGTATCCAGTACATAATATATACTGATATGTTATATTATATTTGTATACAATATGTAACAGGTGCTTCTCACTCGCGACTAGCAAGGCTCTGTTTGTGTAACTTGACAAAGAACAATGAACTTAGACTTAGACAAACTTTATTGATCCACCAGGGAAATTGTACTACTCAGTAGAACAGTTACAAAGAATGGAAAGTGTAAGGATGGAAAGGATAATGCACACAAGGGCACAAAAAGAAATAAAAGGTATAAAGTAGACTAAAAATGTTCCATAGTAGCAATATAAAATATAATATGTAATAAAAACAATGTAATATTTACATATTACATATAAAGTATATAATATATACTGATACATTATATTTTAATATAATATATATGATATATAACAGGTGTTTCTCACTCGCGACTAGCAAGGCTCTGTTTGTGCAACTTGTGTGTGTAAACTGGCAGTCGCGCCTCCACCCACAGAAACAAAGATCGTGGATGACTGACCAAAGGGTTAATTTTATTCTGCTATTGAATGAACACGCTCAGGTGCTAAGAAGGATGAAGAGTTAGATAAAAACTTCATTGAACCACCAGGGAAATTGTTCTACACAGTAGCACAGTTTCAAAGGATGGATAGGGTAATGATGAAAAGGATAATGCACACAAGGGCACAAAAAGAGGGCAAAAACAAAAGGTATAAAGTAGACTAAAATGTACCATAGTAGCAATATAAAATACAACATATTTGTAATAATGATGATGATGATAATAACAATAATAATGAGCAACTAAGCAGCAAATTGAACTGTTTTAAAATATGTTATTTATTTTTCTCAAGCTGCTGTGTGCCGGAAATTGTGAGAAGCACTGGCTTTTCATTTCGGTGTCAGTTTTAGGGAATATGACACTACAAAGTGTCTCTAGATAAGACACCGCTCCTTCAAAACTGTGACGGCTCACTCCTTTTATATTGTCGAACGTTTGAATCTCAATATTTATTCAGCACCAGTGTACGGCTGCAGGGAGGATTGGGATTTGAGCACAAAAGTTAGGCTGCTCCTATCTGTTTAGAATGCCTCTCATGCTTGGTTTCATGAAGCTGTTCTGACTGCCATCCCCCCAGAGTGCCCTTAGCCCGACTATGATGTTGTTTTCCTGGCTTTAAAGCTGGATCCGGGCCGCTCTTATGCCCTTTGAGTCTCTGAAGTCAATAAGCCACCCACTGGTATGCCACGTGTCCTGGGAGCTGACAAGTGGTAATTACGCTTCAGACGATTTCTCTTCGGAGACAGCTCTCTGCTGTCCACTGCAAGCTCAGCAGGTGTCGTAGCTCGGGGTCCGCTGCGAGCCATCAGCGTCGGTTCTATTCCCCCCCTGCCCCCGAGCTCGTTCCCTGTTTCTTGACGCTTTCTTTCTGGAGGTGGCCACAGATGCGGAATGTTGCTGTTGAAGCAGCTTTAGGGTGTTTTTGCTTTTAGTCCGTGGAACCTCTAAGGTGGAAAACATTCCTTTCTGGGACTCTGGACAGATTGACATGTAAATACAAACTCCAAAACCAGTGAAGTTGGCACGTTGTGTCATGCATTAATAAAAAACGAATACAATGATTTGTAAATCCTTTTTAACTTATATTCAATTAAATACAGAGCAAAGACAAGACATTTAATGTTCGAACCCACACTCTTACTATGAAGACACGCTGTTGTAACACATGGCTTGGCATTGTCTTGCTGAAATAAGCAGGGGCGTCCATGATAACGTTGCTTGGATGGCAACATATGTTGTTCCCATAACCTGTATTTCCCTTTCAGCATCAATTGTGCCTTCACAATCTGGACTTTACCCTTACTTTGGGCACGAATACACCCCCATACCATCAAAGATGATGGCTTTTAAACTTTGTGCTTAGAACAGTCCGGATGGTCCTTTTCCTCTCTGGTCCAAAGGACACAATGTCCACGGTTTCCAAAAAAATCACACTTTTCCACTTTGCATCCGTCCATGAGCTCGGGCGCAGCAAAGCCAGCAGCATTTCTGAGTGTTGATGAAAGATGGCTTTGGCTTTGCATAGTAGAGTTTTAACCTACACTTACAGATGTAGCTAAAAACTTTATTTACTGGCAGTGGTTTTCTGAAGTGTTCCTGAGCCCATGTGGTGATATCCTTTATACACTGATGTCGGTTTTTGATGCAGTACAGCCTCAGGGAGCAAAATTCACGGGCATTCAATGTTTACTACGCTTACGTGCAGTGATTTCTTCAGATTCTGTGAACCTTTTGATGATATTATGGACCGTAGATGGTGAAATCCCTACATTCCTTGAAATAGCTTGTTGAGAAATGTTCTTAAACTGTTGGACAATATTCACAGGCATTTGTTCACAAAGTGGTGAACCCTCGCCCCGTCCTTGTTTGGGAATATCTGAGCATTTCATGGAAGCTGATTTTATACCAAATCATGGCACCTACCTGTTCCCAATTAGCCTGTTCACCTGTGGGATTTTCCAAACAAGGGCTTGATGAGCATTCCTCAACGTTCTCAGTCTTTTTTGCCACTTGTGCCAGCTTTTTTGAAACATGAGCTAATATTTGCAAAACAATTACAAAGTTTTCCAGTTTCAACGTTAATCATCTTGTCTTTGCAGTCCATTCAATTGACTATAAGTTGAAAAGGATTTGCAAATCATTGTATTCTGTTTTTATTTACCATTTACACAACGTGTCAACTTCACTGGTTTTAGGTTTTGTACAAACAGTCTGCTTTTTATCAAAAGAGAACACGTCAGACACTTCGTTCACAGGTGTGCATAGATTTTACTATTTACAATTAAATCATACCATTTTTGAATGCTGGTACAACTCAGCTTTTTGTAAGTGCGATATGTCGCTGTCAAACTAGTATTTAAACTTTTGTGGGACTTGTATGGTATTTTAATATTTTTGCAAAATGGGTTTTATTACTTGTTTTACAGCTCGAGATGTTTTCCACCATAATTATGTCGTTTTAAACGGAGCACAAAAAGGAACCTTTTAAAAGAGTTACCATTTTTCCACATCTTTTTATGTGTCGCTAAATACGTGTCATAGTGTTTTTCAATTTCACATGGCTCTGCAGTCTGTAAAGCCTTACTCGTTCATGATTAGGGAGGAGGAAGGTAATTTGACAGTTTTGTTGCTTTCTCTTTTTTTTGTAACAACTTGGGTCAGACGACACATCATTATCTTCCTTGCCTTTTAATTAGTCTGAACTATATTTAACTTGGAGGCAAAAACACACCTTACAAAATTGTTATTTTTATTTGCGTGCTTATAATGGGCATTTGTACATAAACTAGAAAATATCCACATAAATGTTGCTCTCTGTGTTGTGAACCTCCTGGGATTTTGCTATGTACTTAACTACTATTTTACTACTTTACTAGGGGAAGGCGTGGCGAAGTTGGTAGAGAGGCTGTGCCAGCAATCTGAGGGTTACTGGTTCAATCCCCACTTTCTACCATCCTAGTCACGTCCATTGTGTCCTTGGGCGAGACACTTCACCCTTGCTCCTGATGGGTCCTGGTGAGCGCCTTGCATGGCAGCTCCCTCCATCTGTGTGTGAATGTGTGTGTGAATGGGCGAATGTAGAAATACTGTCAAAGCGCTTTGGGCTCCTTATAAAGGGGTAGAAAACCGCTATACAAGTACAACTCATTTACCATTTTACCATTAAACTATTTATGTAGGAAAATGCTTATGATGATAATAGCAAGCATGCTATCTAGGGGTGTGGGAAAAAATCAATTCGAATACAAATCAAATCGAATACGTTGTGCGATTCAGAATCGATTCTCATTTTTAAAAAAAATCTGTCTTTTTTTTATTTTTTATCAACCCAACAAACCACTACACAGCAATACCATAACAATGCAATCCAATTCCAAAACCAAACCTGACCCAGCAACACTCAGAACTGCAATAAACAGAGCAATTGAGAGGAGACACGAACACGACACAGAACAAACCAAAAGTAGTGGAACAAAAATTAATATTATCAACAACAGTATATTAAGATACAGGTGATGGAATTCCTGCTGGGCATTGCTGCCTGACGCACCTCCTCCAGTGCCTTTTGACAGGTGTGCTGTGACACCCCACTGAACACCTCTGTGGGCATAAGAGGTGTTCAGTGGGGTTTCAATATTATTTATAATTTCAGCATAGCAGTGATTAAAAATCCCTCATTGACATTATCATTAGACATTTATAAACATAAAAAAAAAGAACAAGAGTGTCACAGTGGCTTACACTTGCATCGCATCCCATAAGCTTGACAACCGCCCAATATTTACACAAAGATAAATAAGTCATATTTTTGGTTTGTTTAATAGTTAAAACAAATTTACATTATTGCAATCAGTTGATAAAACATTGTCCTTTAAAATTATAAAAGCTTTTTTTTTTTTAAATATACTACTGTATTAAATGAATACAGAATCGTTTTGTATCGGAAAAATATCGTTTTTGAATCGAGAATCAAATCGAATCGAAAAAATCAATATATTATCAAATTGTGGCCCCAACAATCGATATTGAATGGAATCGTGGGACACCCAAAGATTCGCAGCCCTAATGCTAACCAAATTTACCAGAATAAGAACCAAATGTGCGTCTACAGTTATTTAGTGTCCGTACCAGGACAGTTAGTGTCCTTACAGCATGCATGCATTTGTCATTTAATATTAGCAAACCAATGTTGTGTTTGTAAAATCTGAAAGTACAGTAAATGACCAATTTGGCAAAATTATTCTCAAATATTGAGGCAGATATCACTGTTTCCAAATCAGTTCAATGTAAAGATTTGACGAGGAAATATTATAAAAGGTGTTTTCAGTTCAAGGATTTAGGGAACTTTATCGTCATACTTACCAGCACACATGAGAAACAGGAGATGGCACAACATTTAATACATGAGGTCCCAGATTTAGCCCAATGAGTATCACAAGAACAATAGTATGTACACAATAATTCAAATATAATAGTGTATGAATACAGTATGCAATAAATAGCATAAAATAAGGATATCATAGAATCAGAATCGAATAAATAGAAACAGAATAGATTGTGATCCTGTCGTGCATATGGAGTGTAAAAACAATTATCACAAAGGAAACAAAATACATTTGCATACAGTAGAGTTCTTGTTAAAGTGCGGACCAAACTGGAATAAAAAGTAGTGAACCACAACGAAAAAGTGTTTTTTTTATATTTATATTATTTAATTTTCTGAGTGAATCCAAGTTCCGAGTCCAATTCCCAGCTGATATGGCCTCCATGCAATACAGCCGAATTAAAAGCCAAAGCAAACATGTTTTACTGTACTGTGGAGAAAAAAACAAAACAAAACATGTACAATATAGTAGCAGAAATAATAGTCAAACGATTTTAATTGTAATATATTTTAACAATGAGGCTGTCAAAGCTAGTGTGTTAATGCATGTGATTAATCACAAAATATTATCACAACAATCATCTATTATTGAAAATGAATCACACAATTAATCTTATTTATTTTGACCACTAGACCTTAAAGGGGAACTGCAGCTTTTTGGAAATGGTGCCCATCATTTACAATGTGTGACAACAACACCTGTGTCTTTCTCTGTTTTGAACGTTCCATTCTAAATGGTCAAAAACTGCTAGCAAGAGGTGGCTAACCATACAAGGACTAGGGATTGACCTATTTTACATATACAACTGTCAGGTTCAAATACTGATGACATCTAATAATCATACAAGAAGCAAGGAAACATGCAGAGACAGAGTTCAATTTAGCTCGAGGAGACACCTGTTTTGGGCTGTACTCTAGTTACAGATCCAAACTACGTTCTAAAAATCAAGCCCGCCCGCATCCTCTATCTATTAGGAAAATCCCTATTACATCACTGTCGCTGAGGGAAGGGGCTAAACTCGACAACTCCAGTTAGACACAATATTTGATTATACAAAAAACGCAAATATGTTGACACTTGGTGCTATCGCCCAGTCTCTGCTTTGCCTGGTCCCGGTACCCAATGTTCGGCCTTGGCAGTCAGCAGGCCGAGTCTGGACAAAACACTGATAAAAGAGGCTAACAATCTTTTAGATTGCTAGCTCTGCACAAATACAGAATTAACACTTCAGCACAAATTGACAATACTTTATAGTAAGGGCTAGAGATGCACGGTTTGCGGTCTCATCCGCGGAGTCCGCGGATAAACCGTGGGTAGGGTGGTTGACATGACGAAAAAATAGATGTTAATTAGATTCGGGCAGGTGGCGGTTGAACCATCCAGAAATATTTGATATGCATGGTTATGTGATCAATATCGTTTTTCATTCAAAGTGCCATTTAAGACCCGTGTCATAAAGCGAAGAAGACAATAGGAGACGCTATTATTCTCTTGAATGACTGCCGGTAGTCACCCAGATAATAAGTATTAGGGCGTGCGTCGGTAAGGTGGGCGGGGTTGGGGTCGTGGGGGTGTAAAATATATTCAGGAAGTGTAACGGATACAAAGGATTATGACATTTGTTGTGTTATGTTTATCTTGTGTTACTGTGAGGATGTTATCCCGAAATGTGTTTGTCAATCTTGTTGGGTGTGGCTTCACAGCTTTGCGCATATTAGTAAGTGTTAAAGTTGTTTATATCACAACCATCAGTGTACTCTGTATCACCCAGTATGCCTTTCAATCTTGTACGTGTGATTGCGAAGGCTGGACACAACATGTTGCTGGACCAATAATCGGTTCGTACATGTTGTTGAAGGTGTCTAAGGCATTGGCTTCACAGCAAGCCCATATTCTTGTAATCAGGATGAACGCTAAGGGATTGTCGCGGGAACGTTAGCGGCTCCAATTGTCATCATCACTTTGTGAAACAGGTTTAAATAGCTCTGTGAGTGGTAAAGGCGGACAACCTCTGATGTATTTCAGCGTGCGGTTGGCGGGCGGGTACGGTCCTGATAAAATGTTGGTTCGGGTGAACGGCGGGTGGATGACGACTTTGGTGATGAGGATGCGGATGATATAATTGCATATCCGCGCATCTCTAGTAAGGGCCCTTAAGCATAGAGTTATGATGATAATATATACATAATTATTCTAACAAAAAACACTTAAAATAATGTACACAAACCTTTAAGGTTTTACATGCATGCTGTAAGTATGTTTGCAATGTCATAATAGACATATTCAGAATAACATGGAAAACTTAGTTTTTTCGTGTCATTTTAAGCATTACGGGAACTTCTTCCCTCGTTACATCGATTTCACAGAGCGCGTAACAATAGACGCTACTTCTGTTTACAACAACAATAGCATGGAGAGCGTGTTCATTGTTTGCTACCACTAATCATGCATAGCAAAGGTCAATGAGATACAACAACAATGACCATTTTTGGACAAAGTAGGATTTGGAACCTTATCTTTTAGAGCATGAATGTCTGGAGAATAAGCTTAGATGCTGGGGGCTAAGCAGACCCAGCTTACCTCTTGTTAGCGGCTGGAGGAACAGTGTAAGTGTCTCTGCGAGCAAGGCGTTGTATTTTCACTACGCTATAAAAGTAGTTGCTCACAATAATGATATGACGCTACAGCTTGGTTCATAAGAAGGTCACGGCATGTAAAAGAAGCGTTTTTGTCTGTTTTTGAATGTTTTTTTTTTTTTTTTTACGAGGGACTTATTTAAATGGTAAATAGTTTATACTTGTATCGCGCTTTTCTACCTTCAAGGTGCTTAAAGCGCGTTGACACTATTTCCACATTCACCAGTTCACACACTGATTTCAGGAGCTGCCATGCATGACCCATCAGGAGAAAGGGTGAAGTGTCTTGCTCAAGGACACAATGGTAGTGACAAGGTTGGAAGAAGGTGGGGATTGAACCAGGAACCCTCAGGTTGCTGGCACAGCCACTCTGCCACCCGCGCCACACCGTCCCCAATTACAGATGGAATAAATGAATCCCCATTACCTGCTTTGTTAGCTGCCTCGTACTAGAAGTTGTTTTACTACTTAGAACACGCAGAAAATGCATGATCTTATCTCACATAGGTATCATTAAAAATGGTCAGAATAACATTTTTAAAAAATGCAGTGCCCCTTAAACCACGGGTGGTTGCTATACGATCAGAGATCAGGTCAATACGTGCATATATTGAAACAAAGATGAGAGGGTGAGACTGTGACTTCAAAATACACCCCGAACAGACTTTTAGATAAAACCAAGGTAATTTGCATACATTGCAGCAATTAAATATGTGATCCAGACAAACAACATTTTTAAAATACTATCTAAAAGCAAAAAACCTTTATGATACTAGCAAAAATCAACAACACTGCGGAAGACGAACAAGGTACAACAACGGCAATGTTGTCAACTGCAATTATTCACCATTTATCAAAGACATGCACCTGGGGATAAGTTGATTGGCAACACTAAATTGGCCCTAGTGTGTGAATGTGAGTGTGAATGTTGTCTGTCTATCTGTGTTGGCCCTGTGATAAGGTGGCAACTTGTCCAGGGTGTACACTGCCTTCCGCCCGATTTTAACTGAGATAGACACCAGCGCCCCCCGCGACCCCAAAGGGAATAAGCGGTAGAAAATGGATGGATGTTCTTAATGGAAAGGCAACAAGGCAACCGCTTGTTACTCTCGGGGTCTCCTAGCCGCTCAGGCAAATCAAATGGTCTAAAAATGCATTTTTCCATCGACAACATCAGTCAACTAGTGCAAATATATACAGCCCGGCCCCCGGCAAAATTTTTTGAAATTGTAATTTTGAAGAATTTATCTGAATGTGCATGAACTATCTCTGTTCAAAATTGTTTGACATGTCACGTGTTAAATGTTTGAATATTAACTGTCAGTTTACTGTACAGTGCCAACTGTACTGCTAAATGAGTACATATTTGCTATTATTTTATTGAAAATAAAACAGCAAAGTCCTTTTGGCTGCTATCTGTTTTAATTATGAGACACGGTTTGGTCAAAATCATTTTATTTTTTTCACCCTTGAAATAAGAAATGAATACTTTGAAAAAGTAGTTTTATACTTGTGAGTGTTGATAACACAGCTTTGCAACAGTTGATTTTCTACTTTCAAGCATGTTTTACTCAATATAGGTCATACAATCTTAGCAACAAGCTGTAATATCTTACTGAGATCGATTAGGACCAAAACCCCTTAAAACAAGTAAAACACTCTAACATAAAATCTGCTTAGTGAGAAGAATGATCTTATCAGACAGAAAATAAGCAAATATCACCCTTATTTGAGATCCATCCATCCATCCATCCATTTTCTACCGCTTATTCCCTTTTGGGGTTGCGGGGGGCGCTGGCGCTTATCTCAGCTACAATCGGGCCGAAGGCGGCATACACCCTGGACAAGTCGCCACCTCATCACAGGGCCAACACAGATAGACAGACAACATTCACACTCACATTCACACACTAGGGCCAATTTAGTGTTGCCAATCAACCTATCCCCAGGTGCATGTCTTTGGAAGTGGGAGAGAACCCACGCATTCACAGGGAGAACATGCAAACTCCACACAGAAAGATTCCGAGCCTGGGATTGAACCCAGGACTGCAGGACCTTCGTATTGTGAGGCAGACGCACTAACCCCTCTTCCACTGTCAAGCCCCTTATTTGAGATATTTAATCTTACTTAGATTTCCGTTTTTTCAGTGTACGGCCAGTGTGTGCAGGATGTAAACAGGATGTGACGTAGCCTCTTCAAAATGTGCAAATTTACATCTGGTCTCCACCCACATTTGCGGTCCTCTCCAAGGTTTTTCTCATAGTCATTCTCATCGACGTCCCACTGGGTTGTGAGTTGTTCCTTGCCCTTATGTGGGCGCTGATCCGCGGATGTCGTTGTGGCTTGTGCAGCCCTTTGAGACACTTGTGATTTAGGGCTATATAAATAAACATTGATTGATTCAAAATGGCGGCGTCTGCGTGTGCAGGGAGTGTGTCAGCAATATTAAAGCCCTCGAAGAATTCATGCGGCACACAAAATGAATAAATGAATGAAGCCTTCGTACGCTTTCTGAATGAATTCTGATCAACATTGAACTGGCGGAAGAAACCCCTTTAGGTGGTGCGAGAGTTAGAAAACGGCCTCCACTCAAACTGGAGTCAATCTGGAGTGTTTCGTGCGCATGTTCAACCAACTGCTTTGGAACTTGAAGTGACCGCCGTGCTCCCAGTTTGACTAATTGCTCTAAATTTACTTGGACGACTTAAGAAAAAAAGAAAAAGACCCAAGTGTGAGGAAAAACCTTGAAACTAAATCCGACCTGTCTGCAAGGTGCCCAAACCCTCCTCCTCCCCCACACCCGACGTTTCTGTGCTGCCCCGGAACCAAGTCATTACGGGTCAATGGCAAGACAAAAGTAATTACTCTTGGCCCCCCGTGATGTGCCTCCACTCCATCACTCCCCAGCTTCTTGTGTGGGGGGGGCCGCAGGTTGCACAAGCAGCTGAGGCCCACTCGGACCGAACGTCCCGAAGGAGCTCCGGCTCAAAAGCGCCGAGCTTTTATTTCCCCTTCCTTTTTTCCTCCTTTTTTTTTTATCACCACATTCAAAGTCACTGTGGGCGGGCAGAGGCGTCTGTGGCATTACACCACCTCCCTTTAACGGCCACTTATCTACACTGCGCTAGTCATCAGCCAAAGGAGGTTTGATAAGAGTTGAAATGCGGACCGCATGTGGCCTGCATGGCAAAACAGCCTCGCGGAACAGAATAGAAGAAGAGAAAATAGATAAGATTGCTTATTAAAAAAAAGTCCACATGAAGGAGCCCTTGTGTGAAATCTTCTACGCCGTCTATGTGCTCAAAAAGGTGTCGGACAAAAGATGCGCCAATCATTTATAGCACAGGTTTATCATAACAAACTTACTCATATATATTTGAAAAAGACATTGCAAGGGATTTTCTCACCTGAAAAATAAATGCAAATTGATTTCCTGGATGGTAAGGGCCTGGTTTAATAAGATCCAAACACCACACTCTGAACAGCATGTGCAATCTATAAAATAATGTGTTGCATGTAAGAAAAAAAAATGGTAAAATAGGCTTTTCTACCTTCAAGATACTCAAAGCACTTTGACACTATTTCCACATTCACCCATTCACACACATTCACACACTGATGGCGGCAGCTGCCGTGCAAGGTGCTAACCAGCACCCATCAGGAGCAAGGGTGAAATGTCTTGCTCAAGGTCACAACGGACGTGCAGGGTTGGTAGAAGGTGGGGATTGAACCAGGAACCCTCAGGTTGCTGGCACGGCCACTCTCCCAACCACGCCACGCCGTCCCCTAGTCGTAGTGTGATCTACTAAGACTGGGTGTGCAGTGGAAAAGTGGTGCAGACCGCTTTATTTAAATGAGGATTTATACTGTACGGGGCATCACTTTCATTTACTGCACATTCATGTTATCACTTTCTATGGGCATTTTAGAAGGTACTGTACAATGGAACCATTTTTTTTCCCCGCCGAAGGTAAGCTCATAAGAGTGAGACTGCACTTACTAAGCTCAAGGCGTGAAAAAATGCATACCTAAATAAGTTTTTTTTCCAAAAAGAAATTTTTTATAAATGATTGCATATTTACGGAGCCCCTAAAGGGACATCGGTAGAGATGTCCGATATTATCGGCAGATAAATGCTTTAAAATGTGATATCGGAAATTATCGTTATCAGTTTCAAAATGTATCGGTATCGGTTTCAAAAAGTAAAAGGTATGACTTTTTAAGTGGTACACGGTCGTAGGGAGAACTACAGAGCGCCAATAAACCTCAAAGGCATTGCCTTCGCGTGCTGGCCCAATCACATAATATATACAGCTTTTCACACACACAAGAGAATGCAAGTCATACTTGCTCAACAGCCATACAGGTCACACTGAGGGTGGCCGTAAAAAAACTTTAACACTGTTACAAATATGCGCCACACTGTAAACCCACACCAAACAAGAATGACAAAACACATTTCGGGAGAACATCTGCACAGTAACACAACATAAGCAAAACAATACAAATACCCAGACCCCCTTGCAGCGCTAACTCTTCCGGGATGCTACAATATACACCCCCCGCTAACCCCTACCCTCCCCCCCAACCCCACCCACCTCAACCTCCTCATGCTCTCTCAGGGAAAGCATGTCCCAAATTCCAAGCTGCTGTTTTGAGGCATGTTAAGAAAAAAATAATAATGATAATAAGATATTGTATTTGTAAAAGCACTTTGCATTGAGTAAACAACATCAAAGTGCTACAGTGTATTAAAAATAATAATAAAATACATCAATAAATAAATAAGAAATAATAATAAAATAAATGAAATAATTATAAATAATAATGATAATAAGAAATTGTATTTGTAAAAGCACTTTGCATTGAGTAAACAACATCAAAGTGCTACAGTGTATTAAATAAAATAATAAAATACATCAATAAATAAATAAAAAATAATAAGATAATGAAATAAATAAAATAATTATAAATAAATAAAGAAAAAAATGCTAAAAATGTATACTAGAACATCCTAATAACTACAAATAGTATGCATGCATCTAAAAAAATTACAAATTGGTGACTCTCGCCCCATCCTTGTTTGTGAATTACTTAGCATTTCATGGAAGCTGCTTTTATACCCAATCATGGCACCCACCTCTTCCCAATTAACCTGCACACCTGTGGGATGTTCCACATAAGTGTTTGATGAGCATTCCTCAACTTTATCAGTATTTATTTTCACCTTTCCCAACTTCTTTCTCACGTGTTGCTGGCATCAAATTCTAAAGTTTATGATTATTTGCAAAAAAAAATGTTTATCAGTTTTAACTTCAAATATGTTGTCTTTGTAGCATATTCGATTGAATATGGGTTGAAAAAAGATTTGCAAATCATTGTATTCTGTTTACATTTATATGTAACACAATTTCACAACTCATATGTAAATAAAACGCAAAATAGCGCTTGCAAAACGGTAATGAGTATTGATTAATCACATTGTGTGTGCTAAATAATCATATTTGCATCTTCTCCTCCTGAAATTTTGGGCGTTTTGATGATCAGCATATATGTTGCATATCAATGAAGACTGAGACACAAAAATGTAATGCACACCTTATTCTGCTTACTTAACAAACTCAATGTGCTTTGCACAAAGGCTCCAAAGCTTATCAAGATTAAAATATACACACCGCAAATTACTTAATTATAGCTGTGGCATGTGTGAAGAAGACAAGGTGTTAATTGAAATTATGCAATAATTACAGACAGGCTACTATTTCGGAAATATATAAATGTTTATAAATATAAAGTTTCAATAATTGTTGGAAAGGAAAAAGTAT